>NW_027407053.1:0-117 GCF_003265705.2 Callorhinus ursinus | reverse complement strand
AGGAATGCACCCATTTCTTCCAGGTTATCTAATTTGTTGGCATAGAGTTGCTCATAATACGTTCCTATAATTGTATTTCTTTGGTGGTAGTTGTGATCTCTCCTCTTTCGTTCATGA
>NW_027407052.1:1291-1548 GCF_003265705.2 Callorhinus ursinus | reverse complement strand
AATGGTCCAGTTTCATTCTTCTGCATGTGGCTGTCCAATTTTCCCAAAACCATTTGTAGAAGAGACTGCCTTTTTTCCAATGGATATTCTTTTTTTTTTTAAATTTTTTTTATTGTTATGTTAATCACCATATATTACATCATTAGTTTTTGATGCAGTGTTCCATGATTCATTGTTTGTTCATAGCACCCAGTGCACCATGCAAAACGTGCCCTCCTCAATACCCATCACCAGGCTAACCCATCCCCCCACCCCCC
>NW_027407052.1:0-1191 GCF_003265705.2 Callorhinus ursinus | reverse complement strand
TCTTCTTTTCCTTTTTTCTTAAAATATGTTGCGTTATTTGTTTCAGAAGTACAGATCTGTGATTCAACAGTCTTGCACAATTCACAGCGCTCACCGTAGCACATACCCTCCCCAAAGTCTATCACCCAGCCATCCCATCCCTCCCACCCCCAACCACTCCAGTAACACTCAGTTTGTTTCCTGAGATTAAGAATTCCTCATATCAGTGAGGTCATGTGATACATGTCTTTCTCTGATTGACTTATTTCACTCAGCATAACACCCTCCAGTTCCATCCACGTCGTTGCAAATGGCAAGATCTCATTCCTTTTGATGGCTGCATAATATTCCATTGTGTATATATACCACCTCTTCTTTATCCATTCATCTGTCGATGGGCATCTTGGCTCTTTCCACAGTTTGGCTATTGTGGACATTGCTGCTATAAACATTGGGGTACATGTACCCCTTCGGGTCCCTAAATTTGTATCTTTGTGGTAAATACCCAGTAGTGCAATTGCTGGATCGAACGGTAGCTCTAATTTCAACTGTTTGAGAAACCTCCATACTGTTTTCCAGAGGGGTTGCACCAGCTTGCATTCCCACCAACAGTGTAGGAGGGTTCCCCTTTCTCCACATCCCCGCCAACATCTGTCGTTCCCTGACTTGTTAATTTTAGCCATTCTGACGGGTGTGAGGTGGTATCTCATTGAGGTTTTGATTTGGATTTCCCTGATGCCGAGTGATGTGGAGCACTTTTTCATGTGCCTGTTGGCCATTTGGATGTCTTCTTTGGAGAAATGTCTGTTCATGTCTTCTGCCCATTTCTTGATTGGATTATTTGTTCTTTGGGTGTTGAGTTTGATAAGTTCTTTATAGATTTTGGATACTAGCCCTTTATCTGATATGTCGTTTGCAAATATTTTCTCCCATTCTGTCGGTTGTCTTTTGGTTTTGTGGACTGTTTCTTTTGCTGTGCAAAAGCTTTTTATCTTGATGAAATCCCAATAGTTCATTTTTGCCCTGGCTTCCCGTGCCTTTGGCGATGTTTCTAGGAAGAAGTTGCTGCGGCTAAGGTCGAAAAGGTTGCTACCTGTGTTCTCCTTTAGGATTTGGATGGACTCCTGTCTCACGTTTAGGTCTTTCAACCATTTGGAGTCTATTCTTGTGTGTGGTGTAAGGAAATGGTCCAGTTTCATTCTTCTGCATGTG
>NW_027407051.1:0-1548 GCF_003265705.2 Callorhinus ursinus | reverse complement strand
GAGTATTTTATAGTTTTCTGAGTACAGATCCTTTGCCTCTTTGGTTAAATTTATTCCTAGGTATCTAATGGTTTTGGGTGCAATTTTAAATGGGATCAACTCCTTGATTTGTCTCTCTTCTGTCTTTTTTTTTTTAAAGATTTTTATTTATTTATTTGAGACAGAGAGAATGAGAGAGAGAGAGCACATCAGAGGGGGGAGGGTCAGAGGGAGAAGCAGACTCCCCGCCGAGCGGGGAGCCCGATGCGGGACTCGATCCAGGGACTCCAGGATCATGACCTGAGCCGAAGGCAGTCGCTTAACCAACTGAGCCACCCAGGCGCCCTGTCTCTCTTCTGTCTTGTTGTTGGTGTATAGGAATGCCACTGATTTCCGTGCATTGATTTTATATCCTGCTACTTGACTGAATTCCTGTATGAGTTCTAGCAGTTTTGGGGTGGAGTGTTTTGGGTTTTCCACATAAAGTATCATATCTGCAAAGAGTGAGAGTTTGACTTCCTCATTCCCGATTTGGATGTCTTTGATTTCTTTTTGTTGTCTGATTGCTGTGGCTAGGACTTCTAATACTATGTTGAACAGCAGTGGTGAGAGTGGACATCCATGCCGCGTTCCTGACCTTAGGGGAAAAGCTCTCAGCCTTTCCCCATTGAGAATGATATTCGCTGTAGGTTTTTCATAGATGGCTTTTATGATATTGAGGCATGTACCCTCTAACCCTATACTCTGAAGAGTTTTGATCAAGAAAGGATGCTGTACTTTGTCAAATGCTTTTTCTGCATCTATTGAGAGGATCATATGATTCGTGTTCTTTCTTTTGTTAATGTATTGTATCACGTTGATTGATTTGCGGATGTTGAACCAGCCTTGCAGCCCAGGGATAAATCCCATTTGGTCGTGGTGAATAATCCTTTTAATGTACTGTTGGATCCTATTGGCTAGTATTTTGGTGAGAATTTTTGCATCCATGTTCATCAAGGATATTGGTCTGTAATTCTCCTTTTTGATGGGGTCTTTGTCTGGTTTTGGGATCAAGGTAATGTTGGCCTCATAAAATGAGTTCGGAAGTTTTCCTTCCATTTCTATTTTTTGGAACGGTTTCAGGAGAATAGGTATTAATTCTTTAAATGTCTGATAGAATTCCCCTGGGAAGCCATCTGGCCCTGGGCTTTTGTTTCTTGGGAGATTTTTGATGACTGCTTCAATTTCCTTAGTGGTTATAGGTCTATTCAGGTTTTCTATTTCTTCCTGGTTCAATTTTGGTAGTTGATACATCTCTAGGAATGCACCCATTTCTTCCAGGTTATCTAATTTGCTGGCATAGAGTTGCTCATAATATGTTCTTATAATTGTTTGTATTTCTTTGGTGTTGGTTGTGATCTCTCCTCTTTCATTCATGATTTTGTTGATTTGGGTCATTTCTCTTTTCTTTTGGATAAGTCTGGCCAGGGGTTTATCAATCTTGTTAATTCTTTCAAAGAACCAGCTCCTAGTTTCGTTGATCTGTTTTACTGTTCTTTTGGTTTCTAGTTCATTGATTTCTGCTCTGAT
>NW_027407050.1:0-1549 GCF_003265705.2 Callorhinus ursinus | reverse complement strand
AATTCTTAATGGTTCTCAGTTGCTCATGATTTACTAATATGATGGCTTTAATAGCTTTAAGGAAAAGGAAAATAATACTTAGAATAAAAATTCCTTCTCAGTTTTAAATTTTAAGACCAAGACCAACCTTCGTTCAATATGCGGAGACTACTCAGGTTGTGAATACCACGAGGCAGTGATCATTGTAAACTATATAGGGTGGCCTCCACAGTTTATATCTTTTTTATTCATTTACTTTTATTGGTGGAGTATTGAGAAGAAGAAAATATTAATGTGTGTGTTCAGTTCATCATATGTAACCAGGAATATGCTGTAGTTTTTAAAAGCAGGACTTGAGGGAAACATAGGGCTTAGGTCACCAGTGGGGGAAAATTGCCACACTAAATGGTTCTTAGATTCAGGGCCATCTCCACAATGGGAGAAAAAAAAAAACTTGAAATACCAAGCAGTCAAAAATATAACCAAATTTATTCCATGCCAATTAAATTACTCATAGAAATTTGACAGTTAGATCCACATATTACCTGCTCTTCTAAAACCCTGACTAATACAGATGAAATTCTACCTGCAATTTCTGTTAAAGGAATGCTGAGCATTTAAACTGAATTTTCTGGGACTAGCTGTTTTCTGCATTTTTTACTTTTTATGTTGTTAAGAAGAAAGCTTTGGCCAGAGGCAATGTTCTGGAATGAGAACATGATATACAGATGATTTTTTCAATGGTATGAAAAGAATATGTTCTTAATAATGCAAAAATTGCAAATTGATTGGTTAAGTCAGCCTTTTTTTAAAGTTGGGACTAAGGATAACAGGAGGTATAATATTTGATGAAGCCCATTTACAACCATTTCATTTTAGCAGTGGGATAGGTGACTAATGTAATAAATGCAAAATAGATGCATGGATTTTATATAATCTTACCACAATGACAAATGTTATGCTACCAAACTATCAACTCTTGAACCTCTCATTTTTATGCATCACATTTCCATCAATTTCCAAGAATTAATCACATTCAATGTGTACCTCTAGCTGGCAAAATACCCATAATAGTGTTTTACTGTGTTTATTTTATGTGCAAATGGAAGAATACATTTATAGAAAAACTACCCAAATGACATATAAATCAGTGAAACTGATTTATATGGTTATCATTGGAAAATTTGTATTATTTAAAATATTGACATGCATCACTGCATGATTCTCCCAGAGTCTTCTAAAGCTGAAAACACAGATGTAATTGTATGGGGTATATTTCCACCAGCAAGTTTATTATTATACTACTGTTCTTAATAGAACAAGTCTATTATTATACTACTGTTCTTAATAAATTAGCAATCCCTTCACTGGTTGTGCAACATTATATAAATACACATACAATTTATGCAGATGTGGATGTTATGTTAACATAAATGTAGACATATGTGAAGTAGACAAGGTCACAGACTTATGTAGGTATAGAGAGGATATCTTGATTAATAGCTAATGCATTTGTTCCAGGTAATTCTTAATGGTTCTCAGTTGCTCATGATTTACTAATATGATGGCT
>NW_027407049.1:0-1549 GCF_003265705.2 Callorhinus ursinus | reverse complement strand
GATCTTTATTATTTCTCTTCTCCTGCTGGGTTTAGTCTTTATTTGCTGTTCTTTCTCCAGCTCCTTTAGGTGTAGCGTTAGGTTGTGTATTTGAGACCTTTCTTGTTTCTTGAGAAAGGCTTGTATTGCTATATACTTTCCTCTCAGGACTGCCTTTGCTGTCTCCCAAAGATTTTGAACAGTTGTGTTTTCATTTTCATTGGCTTCCATGATTTTTTTAAATTCTTCTTTAATTTCCTGGTTGACCCATTCATTCTTTAGTAGGATGCTCTTTAGCCTCCATGTATTTGAGTTCTTTCCGTCTTTCCTCTTGTGATTCAGTTCTAGTTTCAAAACATTGTGGTCTGAAAATATGCAGGGAATAATCTCAATCTTTTGGTACCGGTTGAGGCCTGATTTGTGACCTAGGATGTGATCAGTTCTGGAGAATGCTCCATGGGCACTAGAGAAGAATGTGTATTCCGTTGCTTTGGGATGGAATGTCCTGAACATGTCTGTAAAGTCCATTGGTCCAGTGTGTCATTTAAGTCTTTATTTCCTTGTTGATATTTTGCTTAGATGATCTGTCCATTTCAGTCAGGGGGGTGTTAAAGTCCCCCACTATTATTGTATTTTTGTCAATGCATTTCTTCGCTTTTGTTATTAATTGCCTGATATAATTGCCTGCTCCCATGTTAGGGGCATAGATAATTACAATTGTTAGATCTTCTTCTTGGATAGACACTTTAAGGAGGATATAGTGTCCTTCCTCATCTCTTATTACAGTCATTGGTTTAAAATCTAATTTGTCTGATATAAGGATTGCCACCCCAGCTTTCTTTTGGTGTCCATTAGCATGGTAAATGGTTTTCCACCCCCTCACTTTCATTCTGGGGGTGTCTTTGGGTCTAAAATGAGTCTCTTGCAGACAGCATATAGATGGGTCTTGTTTTTTAACCCAATCTGATAGCCTGTGTCTTTTGATTGAGGCATTCAGCCCATTTACATTCAGAGTAACTATTGAAAGGTATGAATTTAGTGCCATTGTATTGCCTGTAAGGTGACTGTTACTGTATACTGTCTCTGTTCCTTTCTGATCTGTGCTGCTTTTAGTCTCTCTCTTTGCTTAGAGGACCCCTTTCAATATTTCTTGGAGGGCTGGTTTCGTGTTTGCAAATTCCTTTAGTTTTTGTTTGTCCTGGAAGCTTTTTATCTCTCCTTTAATTTTCAATGAGAGCCTAGCTGGATATAGTATTCTTGGCTGCATATTTTTCTCGTTAAGTGCTCTGAAGATATCATGCCAGTCCTTTCTGGCCTGCCAGGTCTCTGTGATTAGGTCTGTTGCCAATTCAATACTTCTACCATTGTAGGTTATATATATCTTCTCCCGAGCTGTTTTCAGGATTTTCTCTTTGTCTCTGAGATTCGTAAGTTTTACTATTCGATGTCGGGGTGTTGACCTATTTTTATTGATTTTGAGAGAGTTTCTTTGTGCTTCCTGGATTTTGATGCCTGTTTCCTTTCTCACATTAGGGAAGTTCTCTGCTATAATTTGCTCCAATATACCTTC
>NW_027407048.1:0-1549 GCF_003265705.2 Callorhinus ursinus | reverse complement strand
GGCAAAAAGACAGTCTCTTCAACAAATGGTGTTGGGAAAATTGGACAGCCACATGCAGAAGAATGAAACTGGACCATTTCCTTACACCACACACAAAAATAGACTCCAAATGGTTGAAAGACCTAAACGTGAGACAGGAGTCCATCAAAATCCTAAAGGAGAACACAGGTAGCAACCTTTTCGACCTTAGCCGCAGCAACTTCTTCCTAGAAACATCACCAAAGGCACGGGAAGCCAGGGCAAAAATGAACTATTGGGATTTCATCAAGATAAAAAGCTTTTGCACAGCAAAAGAAACAGTCCACAAAACCAAAAGACAACCGACAGAATGGGAGAAAATATTTGCAAACGACATATCAGATAAAGGGCTAGTATCCAAAATCTATAAAGAACTTATCAAACTCCACGCCGAAAGAACAAATAATCCAATCAAGAAATGGGCAGAAGACATGAACAGACATTTCTCCAAAGAAGACATCCAAATGGCCAACAGGCACATGAAAAAGTGCTCAACATCGCTCGGCATCAGGGAAATCCAAATCAAAACCTCAATGAGATACCACCTCACACCCGTCAGAATGGCTAAAATTAACAAGTCAGGGAACAACAGATGTTGGCGGGGATGTGGAGAAAGGGGAACCCTCCTACACTGTTGGTGGGAATGCAAGCTGGTGCAACCACTCTGGAAAACAGTATGGAGGTTCCTCAAACAGTTGAAAATAGAGCTACCATTCGATCCAGCAATTGCACTACTGGGTATTTACCACAAAGATACAAATGTAGGGACCCGAAGGTGTACGTGTACCCCAATGTTTATAGCAGCAATGTCCACAATAGCCAAACTGTGGAAAGAGCCAAGATGCCCATCGACAGATGAATGGATAAAGAAGATGTGGTATATATACACGATGGAATATTATGCAGCCATCAAAAGGAATGAGATCTTGCCATTTGCAACGACGTGGATGGAACTGGAGGGTGTTATGCTGAGTGAAATAAGTCAATCAGAGAAAGACATGTATCACATGACCTCACTGATATGAGGAATTCTTAATCTCAGGAAACAAACTGAGTTTTACTGGAGTGGTTGGGGGTGGGAGGGATAGGGTGGCTGGGTGATAGACATTGGGGAGGGTATGTGCTACGGTGAGTGCTGTGAATTGTGCAAGATTGTTGAATCACAGATCTGTACTTCTGAAACAAATAACGCAACATATTTTAAGGAAAAAGAAAAAGAAGAAGATAACAGGAGAGGAAGAAAAGGGGAGTATGTCAGAGGGGGAGATGAACCATGAGAGATGATGGACTCTGAAAAACAAACTGAGGGTTCTAGAGGGGAGGGGGTAGGGTGATTGGTTAGCCGTGTGATGGGTATTGAGGAGGGCACATTCTGCATGGAGCACTGGGTGTTATGAACAAACAATGAATCATGGAACACTGCACCAAAAACTAATGATGTAATATATGGTGATTGATTAACATAACAATAAAAAATTAATTAAAAAAATTAAAAAATGGTAGAAATGTGAAAACAAGCAAAAAACAAATG
>NW_027407047.1:0-1549 GCF_003265705.2 Callorhinus ursinus | reverse complement strand
ACACAGCTCTGCACCTGGCCATAGAGACACCTAGACGAAGGGATCACCATGTGCCCTTAGCCATGGACACCAACAACACATTTCTGCTGGGCCAGGCAGTCACCGTGACAGAGGTCTCATAATATATTTTGGACCTGGAGACCAGGAAATAAGACCTGTGCTAGGCCAAGCAACCTGGACAGAGGGATCACAATGTGCTCATGGACCTGTAGACCAACAATTCAGCTCTGGGCTAGGCCAAACAGGCACTTGGACAGTGGTCTCGCCACGTGCCCTAGGATGTAGGTCCTTCCTTCCCCATGAATATTGGGGACCAGGTGCCCCTTCTTTTCACTACATCTGTATCTTTGGGGTAAATACCCAGAATTGCAGTTGCTGGGTTGAAAGGTTAGCTCTATTTATTTTTATTATGTTCATTTAGCCAACATATAGTACCGCATTTGTTTTTGTTGTAGCGTTTAAGGATTCATTAGTTGCATATAACACCCAGTGTTTAAAACAACACATGCCCTCCTTAAAACCCATCACCTGGCTACAACATTCCCCACACCCTTCCTCTCTGTAACCCTCAGTTTGTTTCCCAGAGTCCAGAATATCATGGTTCGTCTCCCTCCCTGATTTCTTCCCCTTCAGGTTTCCTTCTTTCCTATGTTCCTCTGTGCTATTCCTTAGGTTGCACATGGGAGTGAAACTATATAATTGTCTTACACTGATTGTCTTACTTCATTTAGCATAACCCCTCACCCAGTTCCATCCTTGTAGATGCAAATGGTGGGTAGTCATCCTTTCTGATGGCTGAATAATATCCCCTTGTATATATGGACCACATCTTCTATATCCATTCATCTGTTGAAGGGCATCGTGGCTCCTTCTACAGTTTGGCTCCTAGGGACTTTGCTGCTATGAATACTGTGGTGCATATGCCCCTTCGTTTCACTACATCTGTATCTTTGTGGTAAATACCTAATAGTACAAATGATAGGTCATAAGTTAGGTCTATTGTTTTTTTAAGGTTTTTGTATTTATTTGAGACAGATACAGAAAGAGAGCATGAGCAGGAAGAGAGGCAGAGGGAGGAGAAGCAGGCTCCCCGCTGAGCCAGGCGCCCAATGCATGGCTCGATCCCAGGACCCTGGGATCATAAGCTGACCAAAAGCAGATGCTTAACCATCTGAGCCACCCAGGCGCCGCAGTTAGCTCTATTGTTAATGCCTTCAGGAACCTCCATATTGTTTTCCAGAGTTGCTGTACCAGCTTGCGTTCCCACCAACAATGTAAGCGGGGTTCCCCTTTTCCATATCCTCACCAACATTGTTTGTTTCCTATGTTGCCAGATTTTGCCGTTCTAACTGGTGTAAGGTGGTATCTCATTGTTGGATTTGATTTGAATTTCTCTCATGGCTAGTGATGTTGAACATTTTTTTCATGTGTCTCTTAGCCATTTGTACATCTTCTTTGGAGAAGGGTCTCCTCATGTCTTCTGGCCATTTTTTGACTGGAAGATTTGTTTTTTGGGTATTGAGTTTGAGAATTTCTTTATAGATCTTAG
>NW_027407046.1:549-1549 GCF_003265705.2 Callorhinus ursinus | reverse complement strand
CTTTGGAGCCAGGCTCCGGGGACATACCCGCTCCGATGCCAAGCTAGGGTGAGGCTTAGGGCTTAGGGGCATGACATGCCTGATATGTCGGGGCTGTGATGAGCTTCCCAGGTCCGAGTTGAGGACGTGGGTCAGCGGAGAGGGTCAGGCTCAGGGATTGCGGCCCGGGCACATTGAACTCGGGGCTTGTGGCGACGGTCTGGCAGAGTTTTCCCACTCGGAATGCTTCCTGGAGTTCCCCATGGCACGTGTTCCTGTTTATTGGCAGGCTGAGTCCTCTGGCCCTGGTCAGGTGTCCTCGGTCCCTGGGTCTTTGGAGCCGGGCGCCTGGGCCAGAGCCTTCAGAAGCCTCCGTGGGGTACCGGTTAGGGCCGAGGGGCACTGCAGGCCTGATGTGCAAGGACTGTAGCCAGCTCTTGGGGGGTTAGTCTTGAGGGAGTGGGTCAGGTTGAGCGTCAGGCTCAGAGTTGGCCGCCTGAGGGCGCCATGTTGGTGCGTTGGTTGGGATGGGCATTCTGAGATGTCCTGTTTTGAACACCCTCTGCAGCTGCAAGTAGTGCATTGGAATTCTTTGTGGCGTTGAAGTCCTCAGATGTCGCTCAGTTACTGCCATCCATGGGGTTTGGAGCCAGCCTTCTGGATCCAGAAACTTAGAAGCTAACCTAGGGATAGACCTAGGGCCTAGGTTCATTGGAGCCCTGATCTGGCACCGCTGGGGCCAGCTTTGGGGTGCGGGGGATCCGAGTCAGGGGTGTGGGTCAGGGTGATTGTCAGGCTCAGGTTTGGCGGGCAGGGTGCCGTTGAAAGTGACATTTCATGTTTATAATCTTATTTTTATAAGTTCAGCATAAAATTGCCCTCAGATCTTGACAAGGATATTACAAAAAAAAGAAAGAATGAAAGAAAGAAGAAAGAAAGGAAGAAAACTAAGAAAGAAAGAAAGAAAGAAAGAAAGAAAGAAAGAAAGAAAGAAAGAAAGAAAGAAGAAAGAAAGAAAGAA
>NW_027407046.1:0-449 GCF_003265705.2 Callorhinus ursinus | reverse complement strand
AGGTTAATATATGTCAGTAAGGAGGGTTTACTCGAACTATGCAAGGTCTGACTAATATTTGAAAAATGAACCACCACATGGTTCTGTTAATGTAATCCATGATACTGACAGAATAAAAGTGAAGAATAATAAGATTATTTCCATAGATTCAAGAAAGGATTTCAACATTCATTTATAGGAAAACAAAGATTCTTAGCAAACTTGGAATAGAAACATTCCATATCTTGATGATTAAATCTCTAGCAAATATTGTATTTGAGAAGGAAGCTAAACACACTGACCAATGGAATAGTATAGAGTCCAGAAACAGCTCCGACACACGGACAAACAATTCATGACAATTGTGTCCTGCAGTGCAGGAAGGAGAACACAGTCTTTCAATATATGGTTCCAGGTCAATGGATGTCCTTGTGGGAGAAAAGACATTTAAACCTTATACACAAAAATCA
>NW_027407045.1:0-1549 GCF_003265705.2 Callorhinus ursinus | reverse complement strand
AGCCATCATATTAGTAAATCATGAGCAACTGAGAACCATTAAGAATTACCTGGAACAAATGCATTAGCTATTAATCAAGATATCCTCTCTATACCTACATAAGTCTGTGACCTTGTCTACTTCACATATGTCTACATTTATGTTAACATAACATCCACATCTGCATAAATTGTATGTGTATTTATATAATGTTGCACAACCAGTGAAGGGATTGCTAATTTATTAAGAACAGTAGTATAATAATAGACTTGTTCTATTAAGAACAGTAGTATAATAATAAACTTGCTGGTGGAAATATACCCCATACAATTACATCTGTGTTTTCAGCTTTAGAAGACTCTGGGAGAATCATGCAGTGATGCATGTCAATATTTTAAATAATACAAATTTTCCAATGATAACCATATAAATCAGTTTCACTGATTTATATGTCATTTGGGTAGTTTTTCTATAAATGTATTCTTCCATTTGCACATAAAATAAACACAGTAAAACACTATTATGGGTATTTTGCCAGCTAGAGGTACACATTGAATGTGATTAATTCTTGGAAATTGATGGAAATGTGATGCATAAAAATGAGAGGTTCAAGAGTTGATAGTTTGGTAGCATAACATTTGTCATTGTGGTAAGATTATATAAAATCCATGCATCTATTTTGCATTTATTACATTAGTCACCTATCCCACTGCTAAAATGAAATGGTTGTAAATGGGCTTCATCAAATATTATACCTCCTGTTATCCTTAGTCCCAACTTTAAAAAAAGGCTGACTTAACCAATCAATTTGCAATTTTTGCATTATTAAGAACATATTCTTTTCATACCATTGAAAAAATCATCTGTATATCATGTTCTCATTCCAGAACATTGCCTCTGGCCAAAGCTTTCTTCTTAACAACATAAAAAGTAAAAAATGCAGAAAACAGCTAGTCCCAGAAAATTCAGTTTAAATGCTCAGCATTCCTTTAACAGAAATTGCAGGTAGAATTTCATCTGTATTAGTCAGGGTTTTAGAAGAGCAGGTAATATGTGGATCTAACTGTCAAATTTCTATGAGTAATTTAATTGGCATGGAATAAATTTGGTTATATTTTTGACTGCTTGGTATTTCAAGTTTTTTTTTTTCTCCCATTGTGGAGATGGCCCTGAATCTAAGAACCATTTAGTGTGGCAATTTTCCCCCACTGGTGACCTAAGCCCTATGTTTCCCTCAAGTCCTGCTTTTAAAAACTACAGCATATTCCTGGTTACATATGATGAACTGAACACACACATTAATATTTTCTTCTTCTCAATACTCCACCAATAAAAGTAAATGAATAAAAAAGATATAAACTGTGGAGGCCACCCTATATAGTTTACAATGATCACTGCCTCGTGGTATTCACAACCTGAGTAGTCTCCGCATATTGAACGAAGGTTGGTCTTGGTCTTAAAATTTAAAACTGAGAAGGAATTTTTATTCTAAGTATTATTTTCCTTTTCCTTAAAGCTATTAAAGCCATCATATTAGTAAATCATGAGCAACTGAGAACCATTAAGAATT
>NW_027407044.1:0-1550 GCF_003265705.2 Callorhinus ursinus | reverse complement strand
AACTGTATTGATGGTGTTTTTTTCTTGAGGATAGAATGTTTCTCAAGCAATCGAAGTTTTTTTCCCCATGTGCAAATTTTAATAACATGTTAATAATTTGTATTTATTGCATAGGTGTGTGTGTTAGTGTTTATGTGTGTGCGTGTGTTAGGACATTCTGAAGATTTGTTTTTCAAAGCATCAACATACTCATTTAGAGAAGAACCTCATTGACTATGATAGATGATAGTAGAGAGATGATAGAGAGATGATAGTAGAGAGATGATAGAGAGATAGAGAGATACAGCTATAGATAGCTATGGCTGTACATGTAGATGTAGGTGTAGATATTTAAGCTGGGAGTCACCAAAAAAGAGGAAAAAGCTCTGGGTGATTTTATTCTACAAATATTTTTGTTGCTTAGTTTCTTCGTTTTTTAATACCTAAATTTTGCACACATAAAGGAAGTATTCTACATTTATAACTCTGGTGTAAGAAGTAATTTACCTTAACAATCTCTGGCATTAAAAATGATTATATACGGGTGTCTGGGTGGTTCAGCTGGTTAAGCATCTGCCTTTGGCTCAGGTCATGATCCCAGGGTCCTGGGATCGAGTCCCACATTGGGCTCCCTGCTCAACGAAGAGTCTGCTTCTCCTACTCCCTCTGTCCTTCCAACCTGTTCATTCTCTCTCTCTCTCTCAAATAAATGGGTGGCTCAGTCGTTAAGCGTCTGCCTTCACCTCAGGTCATGATCCCAGGGTCCTGGGATAGAGCCCCGCATCAGGCTCCCTGCTCCGCGGGAAGCCTGCTTCTCCCTCCCCGACTCCCCCTGCTTGTGTTCCCTCTCTCACTGTGTCTCTCTCTGTCAAATAAAAAAAAAAAAATCTTTAAAAATTGAATATATAGAATGTTATACAGAAAAAAATACTCTGTAAAACATTTAACCCAGGAAAAATAGACATTAAGACTAACATAAGACTTTCAGTCAAAAACTACAAAATGCAGCTAAACATAAGGATTTCATAATAACACACTTTTATTTGCCATTGGACATGACCAAAACTGTAATTAACATGCACTGCCCCATATATTTCAAGTAACAGTTGGTTTAAACATATACAAAGGACTTTCAAATTAGTTTGAAATAAATTAAAGGATGGTTATCTCTATCACCAAAAACTTAAGAAAATCTTAATCTTTTTCCTATATCTTCAACTTCATGTAAAATATATTTTTCTGGTGTGTGTGGAGAGAACTGTTCTCACTCAGTGGTAGATTCAGATACCTCCCTTTACTCCAAGAAGGAGAAATTGAAGTGAATAGAATAGGAAGCTTGACGCTGAAACTGAGAGACAGGGATCTCTAAAGTTGAGAAATTTGGGTGGCATAATGTCTCTATGTATTAACTTCAGAATAATCCAGCCTACATAAGGGTAGTTATAGCAGAATGTATGCTTCCACAAAGGAAAAAGTATGCTAAAAAAAATGAAGACTTCTAAGAGGAATAATTTTATTTTCTACATTAAATTATGAAGATAGATCATCAAACTAGTTCTTAGTATACATTT
>NW_027407043.1:0-1550 GCF_003265705.2 Callorhinus ursinus | reverse complement strand
TTTTGAATTTCTTTTTATGTATGGTGTTAGAAAGTAGTCCAGTTTCACTGTTTACATTTAGCTTTCCAGTTTTCCCAGCACCATTTATTGATGAGACTCTCTTTTCCCCATTGTATATTCTTGCCCTATTGTATATTTCCCCATTGTATATATAGGTTAATTGACCATATAAGCACAGGTTTATTTCTGGGCTCTGTATCCTCTTCCATCGATCTGTCTATTTTTATGCCAGTGATTTTGATTACTACAGCTTTGTAGTATATCTTGAAATCTGGGATTGTGACAGCCCCACCTTTGTTCTTCTTTCTCATGATAAATTTGGTCCATATTTTTATATATAACTTGCTTTTGTTACTTAAATACAGATCATGGATATCCCTCAAGGACAGCAGATATAGCTATAATTCATGCTTTTAAACAGTGATCTCATATATCATGGTAGGAATGAAACAAAGGTTTTTGACCATTCCCCTATTGCTAGTTATTGACTTTCTTTGATAATTTCCTGTGTTTGTCTCTGGGGTGGTGGATGGGGCAGTGTGGCAGCAAGTGGAGGGAAAAGGGTCACTAATGCAAACTGTGCTGCCATAAATATACTTCTAAATAGGAGTTATAGTAAAAATATTTAATGACCAGCATTGCAAAGACACTCACTAATCAGAACTGATATCTAATCAATATGCTGGTACACCATGTCATGCATAATTTGATTTTCAGCTCTACTTCTGCATTCTTTCTTTTACACTGCTGCTTGTATTTCTATAGTATAGCTTAATACAAAGATTATTGTCCAAGTTCCAGTTGTCTATTGCTGCATAATAAATCACCTCACATGCAAAATATGTTCACTTTCTCCAAAATCCTTCAAAAGTTTCATATATTATGGCATCAGCCTCAAGATTTAAGATCTTATCATCTAAATTCAATCCAGGAAAATGAGGTTACTTATGCATGGTTCTTCGGATATAGATTGCTTAGTATTCTTCCTCTCTATCTGGAGACCTGTGACCTAAGTAAGGATGGTGAAACTATCATCAGGCAAAGTGACAGTAACAAGATATTACAGATGGAGTCAGACACAGAGGAAAATACAGAAGTACTATAAAAAGAAAAAGAACTCAAACTATGCATTAATTTGAGCGATTTAATTCTGCCATAATTAATACTATACTTCTCAAAAGTACTGAGATCATGGAAGCCTCAAGGGATCACAGAGGGATTCGTTGACATTCATTTTGACTTTGTGATTTAGAGCACAGCTCTGGATCTAGGCCCTGGGTTTTAATCCCAGCTCTAATCTTCCCTGATTGTACAACCTTAGTTATTAATAACATAAAGTTATTTTATGACTGTGTTTCAATTCTTTTCATATTTGAAATGGGGATAATAATAGAACCTATCTTATGGAGTTATTGTTAGGATTACATGATATAATATACATAAAATGCTTAGAAAGTAACCTGAGAAACAGTAAAAATCCAATAAATATTTGCTATTGTTAGCAATGTCCACAATAGCCAAACTGTGGAAAGAGCCAAGATGCCCATCGA
>NW_027407042.1:825-1550 GCF_003265705.2 Callorhinus ursinus | reverse complement strand
ACAACCAGAATATAAATGGGCTATGATGTATTAAAAACTCTCTCTTGCTTTTTCCGCCCGCTCCCCCCTCCCCCCGAGTGCCGCTCCGGCTGCACCGCGCTCGGTCAGAGCTCCCGGCTTCTGCTAAGGTAGTGCCGCCGTCGTCTCTCTCCAGCCGTCGTCATGATCATCTACCGGGACCTCATCAGCCATGACGAGATGTTCTCCGACATCTACAAGATCCGGGAGATCGCGGACGGGCTGTGCCTGGAGGTGGAGGGGAAGATGGTCAGTAGGACAGAGGGTAACATTGATGACTCGCTGATTGGTGGAAATGCTTCCGCTGAAGGCCCAGAGGGTGAAGGTACCGAAAGCACAGTAATCACTGGTGTTGATATTGTCATGAACCATCACTTGCAGGAAACCAGCTTCACAAAAGAAGCCTACAAGAAGTACATCAAAGATTACATGAAATCAATCAAAGGCAAACTTGAAGAACAGAGGCCAGACACATCCTTGCTAATTTCAAAAACTACCAGTTTTTTATTGGTGAAAACATGAATCCAGATGGCATGGTTGCTCTGCTGGACTACCGTGAGGATGGTGTGACCCCATATATGATTTTCTTTAAGGATGGTTTAGAAATGGAGAAATGTTAACGAATTCGGCCATGACTTTGGATGTGTCACCTGTTGCCGTTAACGGGCTGCTCCTCTTCATCCACACGACACCAGGACTTAGACAGA
>NW_027407042.1:0-725 GCF_003265705.2 Callorhinus ursinus | reverse complement strand
ACAACCAGAATATAAATGGGCTATGATGTATTAAAAACTCTCTCTTGCTTTTTCCGCCCGCTCCCCCCTCCCCCCGAGTGCCGCTCCGGCTGCACCGCGCTCGGTCAGAGCTCCCGGCTTCTGCTAAGGTAGTGCCGCCGTCGTCTCTCTCCAGCCGTCGTCATGATCATCTACCGGGACCTCATCAGCCATGACGAGATGTTCTCCGACATCTACAAGATCCGGGAGATCGCGGACGGGCTGTGCCTGGAGGTGGAGGGGAAGATGGTCAGTAGGACAGAGGGTAACATTGATGACTCGCTGATTGGTGGAAATGCTTCCGCTGAAGGCCCAGAGGGTGAAGGTACCGAAAGCACAGTAATCACTGGTGTTGATATTGTCATGAACCATCACTTGCAGGAAACCAGCTTCACAAAAGAAGCCTACAAGAAGTACATCAAAGATTACATGAAATCAATCAAAGGCAAACTTGAAGAACAGAGGCCAGACACATCCTTGCTAATTTCAAAAACTACCAGTTTTTTATTGGTGAAAACATGAATCCAGATGGCATGGTTGCTCTGCTGGACTACCGTGAGGATGGTGTGACCCCATATATGATTTTCTTTAAGGATGGTTTAGAAATGGAGAAATGTTAACGAATTCGGCCATGACTTTGGATGTGTCACCTGTTGCCGTTAACGGGCTGCTCCTCTTCATCCACACGACACCAGGACTTAGACAGA
>NW_027407041.1:825-1550 GCF_003265705.2 Callorhinus ursinus | reverse complement strand
ACAACCAGAATATAAATGGGCTATGATGTATTAAAAACTCTCTCTTGCTTTTTCCGCCCGCTCCCCCCTCCCCCCGAGTGCCGCTCCGGCTGCACCGCGCTCGGTCAGAGCTCCCGGCTTCTGCTAAGGTAGTGCCGCCGTCGTCTCTCTCCAGCCGTCGTCATGATCATCTACCGGGACCTCATCAGCCATGACGAGATGTTCTCCGACATCTACAAGATCCGGGAGATCGCGGACGGGCTGTGCCTGGAGGTGGAGGGGAAGATGGTCAGTAGGACAGAGGGTAACATTGATGACTCGCTGATTGGTGGAAATGCTTCCGCTGAAGGCCCAGAGGGTGAAGGTACCGAAAGCACAGTAATCACTGGTGTTGATATTGTCATGAACCATCACTTGCAGGAAACCAGCTTCACAAAAGAAGCCTACAAGAAGTACATCAAAGATTACATGAAATCAATCAAAGGCAAACTTGAAGAACAGAGGCCAGACACATCCTTGCTAATTTCAAAAACTACCAGTTTTTTATTGGTGAAAACATGAATCCAGATGGCATGGTTGCTCTGCTGGACTACCGTGAGGATGGTGTGACCCCATATATGATTTTCTTTAAGGATGGTTTAGAAATGGAGAAATGTTAACGAATTCGGCCATGACTTTGGATGTGTCACCTGTTGCCGTTAACGGGCTGCTCCTCTTCATCCACACGACACCAGGACTTAGACAGA
>NW_027407041.1:0-725 GCF_003265705.2 Callorhinus ursinus | reverse complement strand
ACAACCAGAATATAAATGGGCTATGATGTATTAAAAACTCTCTCTTGCTTTTTCCGCCCGCTCCCCCCTCCCCCCGAGTGCCGCTCCGGCTGCACCGCGCTCGGTCAGAGCTCCCGGCTTCTGCTAAGGTAGTGCCGCCGTCGTCTCTCTCCAGCCGTCGTCATGATCATCTACCGGGACCTCATCAGCCATGACGAGATGTTCTCCGACATCTACAAGATCCGGGAGATCGCGGACGGGCTGTGCCTGGAGGTGGAGGGGAAGATGGTCAGTAGGACAGAGGGTAACATTGATGACTCGCTGATTGGTGGAAATGCTTCCGCTGAAGGCCCAGAGGGTGAAGGTACCGAAAGCACAGTAATCACTGGTGTTGATATTGTCATGAACCATCACTTGCAGGAAACCAGCTTCACAAAAGAAGCCTACAAGAAGTACATCAAAGATTACATGAAATCAATCAAAGGCAAACTTGAAGAACAGAGGCCAGACACATCCTTGCTAATTTCAAAAACTACCAGTTTTTTATTGGTGAAAACATGAATCCAGATGGCATGGTTGCTCTGCTGGACTACCGTGAGGATGGTGTGACCCCATATATGATTTTCTTTAAGGATGGTTTAGAAATGGAGAAATGTTAACGAATTCGGCCATGACTTTGGATGTGTCACCTGTTGCCGTTAACGGGCTGCTCCTCTTCATCCACACGACACCAGGACTTAGACAGA
>NW_027407040.1:0-1550 GCF_003265705.2 Callorhinus ursinus | reverse complement strand
TGTTGGTTGTGATCTCTCCTCTTTCATTCATGATTTTGTTGATTTGGATCATTTCTCTTTTCTTTTTCATCAGTCCGGCCAGGGGTTTATCAATCTTGTTAATTCTTTCAAAGAACCAGCTCCTACTTTCGTTAATCTGTTCTACTGCTCTTTTGGTTTCTATTTCATTGATTTCTGCTCTGATCTTTATTATTTCTCTTCTCCTGCTGTGTTTAGGCTTTATGTGCTGTTCTTTCTCCAGCTCCTTTAGGTGTAGGGTTAGATTGTGTATTGGAGACCTTCCTTGGTTCTGGGGAAAGCCTTGTATTTATTTTTTTCTCTTTAATTTATTATTGTTATGTTAATCACCACATATTACATAATTTGTTTTGGTGTACTGTTCCATAATTCATTGTGTGTTCATAACACCCAGTGCTCCATGCAGAATGTGCCCTCCTCAATACCCATCACCAGGCTAACCCAACCCCCCACGCTCCTCCCCTCCAGAAACCTCAGTTTGTTTTTCAGAGTCCATCATCTCTCCTGGTTCGTCTCACCCTCCGACTTACTCGCCTTCATTCTTCCTCTCCTGCTATCTTCTTCTTTTTCTTTTTTCTTAAAATATGTTGCGTTATTTGATTCAGAGGTACAGATCTGTGATTCAACAGTCTTACACAATTCCCAGCGCTCACCGTAGCACATATCTTCCCCAAAGTCTATCACCCAGCCACCCCATCCCTCCCACCCCCGACCACTCCAGCAACCCTCAGTTTGTTCCTGAGATTAAGAATTCCTCATATCAGTGAGGTCATATGATACATGTCTTTCTCTGATTGACTTATTTCGCTCAGCATAACACCCTCCAGTTCCATCCGTGTCGTTGGAAATGGCAAGATCTCAATTCTTTTGAGGGCTGCATAATATTCCATTGTGTATATATACCACTTCTTCTTTATCCATTCATCTGTCGATGGACATCTTGGCTCTTTCCACAGTTTGGCTATTGTGGAGATTGCTGCTATAAACTTTGGGGTGCACGTAACCCTTCGGGTCCCTACATTTGTATCTTTGGGGTAAATACCCAGTAGTGCAATTGCTGGATCTAATGGTAGCTCTAATTTCACTGTTTGAGGAACCTCCAGACTGTTTTCCAGAGGGGTTGCCCCAGCCTGCATTCCCACCAACAGTGTAGGAGGGTTCCCCTTTCTCCAATTCACCGCCAACATCTGTCGTTCCCTGACTTGTTAATTTTAGCTATTCGGACGGTTGTGAGGTGGTATCTCATGGAGGTTTCGATTTGGATTTCCCTTAGGCCGTGCGATGTGGAGCACTTCTTCATGTGCATGTTGGCCTTTTGGATGTCTTCTTTGGAAAAGTGTCTGTTCCTGTCTTCTGCCCATTTCTTGATTGGATTATTTGTTCTTTGGGTGTTGAGTTTGATAAGTTCGTAGAGATTTTGGATACTAGCCCTTTATCTGATATGTCATTTGCAAATATTTTCTCCCATTCTGTCGGTTGTCTTTGGGTTTTGTGGACTGTTTCTTTTGCTGTGCAAAAGCTTTTTATCTTGA
>NW_027407039.1:0-1551 GCF_003265705.2 Callorhinus ursinus | reverse complement strand
CCAGGTGGGGGCCTGGAGGCTCGAGTCAACCAGATCCCACTCAAGTTGCAGTAGGAACAGATGATTTGAGGTGTTCTTTTGGAAGAGGCATTTCGCTTTTCCAAAAATGTCAAAGACATCGGTCCACTTTAGAATGAAGATAATTACTACTTAAAAGCCAAGTGTGTGTTTCCCCTTCTCCCAGGAATTGAAGCAGGTGTGCAGGCCATAGGTCAGAGGACCTACTTATCCCCACCTGACAGCACTTATCTGCTGTGGATCTAGGAGCCTCAATGTTTTGAACATCAGGCTGGGAGTCAGTGATGCAGCATTTCACAGGATGTCAGTGTTCAGAGAAATCAGCAGGTCCATTAGGCACAGTGTTATGTTCATGTGAGGACTGGAGGGCAAATAACTCATGAACCCCAAACTTCCGGGGATTTCCTCTTTTCTCTAGTTGACCCAGGTTTATGGTTAGAATTATGGTACGGTTTAGGGCATGCGTTATGTGTAGGGTACGGTTTAGGTTTAGGGTACGGGTTAGGGTATGGTTTAAGGTTAGGTTCGGGACCTCTACACATGTTCCGTGCCTGCTATCACTGGAGTCTGATTCAAACTTGGGAATGCAAGGATCAGTCCGGGGGTGGGCTTGGCATGGAACACAGTTCAGAGGGGTTTGAATCTGCGCTGGCGTCCAGGCAAAGCCACCACCGTCCTTCCTGTGTCCCAGCCCCCGTGGGAAGCTAGTAATGAACGGATTCTGACCTTGTCCTCTCACAACACAGACTTCCAGGGGCTCCCATTAGGGTTAGGCTCAGGTCCTTGGGCCTCGTGTGTGCCCATGTGATGGGCAGTACCCACAGTGGCTCCTGGCACACCTGAGTCCCGGTCACACATCCCTGTGGAATCCCCACCCCTCCGGGGTGAATGGCCTATGTGACGGCGCTCTCAGGAAGAGAGTGGCACAAAAGGCTGGGATGTCATTTCCAAACTGATGGAGTCTTTGATTTCTACTGGTTCCCTCTGTCCTGTGTTCATTCTCTGTCTCCTTCTCTGTCTCTGTGTCTGTGTCTCTCACCGGAGTAGGATCTGTGAGTTCCATTGGCGATGTGGGAAACCTCAGAAGCCTCCCTTGTCGCTGAATCCCTCTCCGGTCCTGGTGCTCCATTCCTTCCTAAGTCCCCCTCACCCTGACCAGAGCAGTGATTCGGGATCCTCTTCCACATGGGGACCCTGAGGCTGCAACAAGGAGGGCCCTGACCTTGGTCTCCAGACTGGTGGCCCAGTGATCTGCCAAGTTCTGCGTAGCCAGGTGCTCAGCCTCCCAAGCCCCGAGTCTGTGCTCTGCTGAGAAAGACCTCTAGGGGTTAGAAAACATTTTCCTCAGACTGGGAACACAGGGGTTCGGGGATGGAGATTCAAGGCCTCTGGGGCTGAGTGGGCCATTTTTAGGCATAGCAACACCCACCTAAATCAGGGACTTCAGAAAGAACACACTCCTGACCGGGTCCCGCCCCAGGACAGTGGCTGCCTTCCCCGAATCCAGAGGAAGATGGATATCCTCTGCTTCTT
>NW_027407038.1:0-1551 GCF_003265705.2 Callorhinus ursinus | reverse complement strand
CATCGAGTTGAGGGTCCCTTTCTGGGCTCTCGATTCTGTTCCCTTGATCTATGTGTCTGTTTGTGTGCCGGTACCATACTGTCTTGATGATGACAGCTTTGTAATAGAGCTGGAAGTCCGGAATTGGGATCCCGCCGGCTTTGCTTTTCTTTTTCAATATTCCTCTGGCTATTCGGGGTCTCTTCTGGTTCCATACACATTTTAGGATTATTTGTTCCATTTCTTTGAAAAAAGTGGATGGTATTTGGATGGGGATTGCATTGAATGTGTAGATTGCTCTAGGTAGCTTTGACATCTTCACAATGTTGGTTCTTCCAATCCATGAGCATGGAACGTTTTTCCATTTCTTGGTGTCTTCTTCGATTTCTTTCCTGAGTATTTTAGAGTTTTCTGAGTACAGATCCTTTGCCTCTTTGGTTAAATTTATTCCTAGGTATCTTATGGTTTGGGGTGCAATTGTGAGTGGGATCGACTCCTTGATTTGTCTCTCCTCTGCCTTGTTGTTGGTGTATAGGAATGCCCCTGATTTCTGGGCATTGATTTTATAGCCTGCGACTTGACTGAATTCCTGTATGAGTTCTAGCAGTTTTGGGGGGGAGTCTTTTGGGTTTTCCACATAAAGTATCATATCATCTTCAAAGAGTGAGAGTCTGACTTCCTCCTTGCTGATTTGGATGCCTTTGATTTCTTTTTGTGGTCTGACTGCTGTGGCTAGGACTTCTAATACTATGTTGAATAGCAGTGGTGAGAGTGAACATCCCCGCCACGTTCCTGACCGTAGGGGAAAAGCTCTCAGCTTTTCCCCATTGAGAATGATATTCGCTGGAGTTTTTCCGTCGATGGCTTTTATGATATTGAGGTGTGTACCCTCTATCCCTAGGCTCTGAAGAGTTTTGATCAAGAAAGGATGCTGTACTTTGTCAAATGCTTTTTCTGCATCTATTGAGAGGATCCTAGGATTCTTGTTCTTTCTTTTGTTAAGGTATTGTATCGCGTTGATTGATTTGCGGATGTGGATCCAGCCTTGCAGCCCAGGGATAAATCCCACTTGGTCGTGGTGAATAATCCTTTTGATGTACTGTTGGATCCTCTTGGCTCGTATTTTGGTGAGAATTTTTGCATCCATGCTCATCAAGGCTATTGGTCTGTAATTCTCCTTTTTGATGGCGTCTTTGTCTGGTTTGGGGATCAAGGTAATGGTGGCCTCATAAAATGAGTTTGGCAGTTTTCCTTCCATTTCTATTTTTTGGAACAGTTTCAGGAGAATAGGTATTAACTCTTCTTTAAATGTCTGATAGAATTCCCCTGGGAAGCCATCTGGCCCTGGGCTTTGGTGTCTTGGGAGATTTTTGATGACTGCTTCAATTTCCTTAGTGGTTATAGGTCTGTTCAGGTTTTCCATTTCTTCCTCGTTCAGTTTCGGTAGTTGATACATCTCTAGGAATGCACCCATTTCTTCCAGGTTATCTAATTTGCTGGCATAGAGTTGCTCCTAATATGTTCTTTATAATTGTTTGTATTTCTTCGGTGTTGGTTGTGATCTCTCCTCTT
>NW_027407037.1:0-1551 GCF_003265705.2 Callorhinus ursinus | reverse complement strand
TGGTAAAGTGACAAGAGACTCATTGCACTGTAGCTATTACCCAAGCCTCAAACAACTGGCAGCCTTTTGGGGAGGCTTGGAACATCTTCGAAGAAACCGTAGTCTAGTTCTCTCCTCTAAGGAGGAAAGACAAACCAAGAGGCAAGAAAACACAAAAGGTCTATTTATTCAACAGCAGCTTTGAAAAGGAATCCTCGAGACAGTGAGGGGATGTATTTCCCCATTTCTACTTCACGCCTTTCCCATATGGTTCAGTCCTTCACAGGCTAGAGCCTGATGCTGAAAAAATGACTGCCTTTGATGTACTTATATACGATCTTGGAGGACACAGTCTGGAGCTGCAGACGGACGGGACATTTGTCAAAATGGGACAGCAGAGTCTCACTGTATCCCACCAGGAAGTAGAACTTGTGTGCAGGCAGCTGCCTCAAGACCAGGACACAGATCTCCAACTGGTTAGCCCAGCGCTTTAGGATCAGCTGGTCGACCAGACACACTGGCAAGGTGCCCAGCATGAACTTTCGGAGGAAAACATCCTCCACTGTTCACTCTGCAGCATGGTTCTCCCCATCCAGGTTACCTGAAAGGAGAAGGGGACATCGAAGTCCCAGCAGAAACTCCAGAGTTAATATCCAAGAGCACTGGCCACTCAATTCCACCCCCACCCTGGCTTCTTCTCTCTTCTTCTACAAGTGGAATAAAAATAAGAACACTTTAAAGTTCAAAGTACATTATTTCATAACATTCACAAATAAATCCTGTGAAGTAAGTATTATGGGTTATCCTGGTTTTGCAAAATGGAAGACTGAGGCATTAATAGCGCAAAAAACTCAGATGATCCTCTCCTGTCTAGAATTTTCCCACTCTTTTTGGATATTTATAGAAGCCCTGGCCATCCCATGGCCCAGAGAGATGAGGCCAGCAGCTACTTCTGAGACTGGGGACAGGAGCACTCTCACCATCCAGGGCCATGGCTGTAAAGACCCAGGTTTGGGGGACACCTGTGCAATACCATGGGACTCAGCCTGCCACCCAGACAGAAACAAGGTCATTTGGAACTCCAGAAAAGCATTCAGAGCAGGAGAAATCTGCATGCCCATCCAAGTGAAACCCCACATTTAGTGGCCCCCTGGTGGCAAAACCTGAGCCTAACACTCATCCTGACCCACACCTTCAACTCAGACCCCCGGGAAGCTCGCACATCACGGGCAGATCCCTGCTGAATGATCCT
The DNA here is from genome assembly GCF_003265705.2 of Callorhinus ursinus. NCBI lineage: Eukaryota > Metazoa > Chordata > Mammalia > Carnivora > Otariidae > Callorhinus > Callorhinus ursinus. The sequence goes on along the minus strand of NW_027407037.1, from coordinate 320 downwards.
AAGCCTTAACTCTAACCCTAGGTTGACTTCTGAGTGGTCTGTCCACAGAAGCCTGGCTCCAAAGCCACCGAGATGGGGACACCTGAGCAAGGCCAGAAGAGGCAGCCTGTCACCCAGAAGGAAAACAAGCCATTTGGAACTCCAGAAAGCATTCAGAGCATGAGTACACTGCATGCCCATCCAAGGGAACCCACACTTTCATCGGCCCCTTGGCCACAATCCATGAGCTTGATACTTACCCTGATGTACGCCCTTAAGTCAAACCACCCGTAACGCACCACAGCGCCGGCAGTTCGGCTTGCCATGCTGCCAGGCCATAA
>NW_027407036.1:0-1552 GCF_003265705.2 Callorhinus ursinus | reverse complement strand
TATAATTTTCATCTTTACAGTCATATTCCATCCCTTCATTGTATCAACCCTTATTTTTGTACATATATAAGTTTTTCTTTCTTTAAAATTTTGGGAGGCACTTTCCTCTAATAGACGAAAATACAGCCAAAATCTAGTGTGTGGCACTGATCTATGCACCAGCTTGATCATATTTGATCGTATTCTGGTTTTTTTTTTTGTTCTTTTTTTCTTTGTGTTTTTCTTTTTTCTTTTTCTTTTTCTTTCCCTTTCTTTTCCCCCAGTTACAGGTTTTTTCTGATTGGTTTAGAGTATATTTTCTGGGGACGTTGTTACCCAGTTAGCATTTTGTTCTCTCATTCATCTGTTCTCCTTTGCACAAAATGACAAGATGGAAAAAATAACCTCAACAAAAAGAATAAGAGGCAGTACCGACTGCCAAGGACCTACTCAATACGGACATTAGTACCGTCAAAACTTGAGTTCAGAATGATGATTTTAAAGATACTAGCTGGCCTTGAAAAAAGCATGGAAGTTATTAGAGAAACCCTTTCTGGAGAAATAAAAGAACTAAAATCTAACCAAGTCAAAATCAAAAAGGCTATTAAAGAGGTGCAATAAAAAATGGGGGTGCTAACTGCTAGGATAAATAGGGAGAAGAGAGAATCAGCGATATAGAAGACCAAATGATGGAAAATAAAGAAGCTGAGAAAAAGAGAGGGAAACAACTACAGGATCACGAGGGCAGAATTCGAGAGATAAGTGATACCATAAGATGTAACAACAATAGAATCATTGGGATCCCAGAAGAAGAAGAGAGAGAGAGAAGAAGAGAGAGAGGGGCAGAAGGTATATTGGAGCAAATTATAGCAGAGTACTTCCCTAATTTGGGGAAGGAAAAAGGCATCAAAATCCAGGAGGCACAAAGAACCCCTCTCAAAATCAATAAAAATAGGTCAACACCCCGACATCTAATAGTAAAACTTACAAGTCTCAGAGACATGGAGTAAATCCTGAAAGTAGCTCTGGAGAAGAGATATGTAACCTACAATGGTAGAAACATTAGATTGGCAACAGACCTATCCACAGAGACCTGGCAGGCCAGACAAGACTGGCATGACATATTCAGAGCACTAAACAAGAAAAATATGCAGCCAAGAATACTACACCCAGCTAGGCTGTCATTGAAAATAGAAGCAGAGATAAAAACCTTCCAGGACAAACAAAAACTAAAGGAATTTGCAAACATGAAACCAGCCCCCCAAGAAATATTGAAAGTGGTCCTCTAAGCAAAGAGAGAGCCTAAAAGCAAAGTAGACCAGGAAGGAACACAGACAATATACAGTAACAGTCACCTTACAGGCAATACAATGGCACTAAATTCATACCTTTCAATAGTTGCCCTGAATGTAAATGGGCTAAATGCCCACATCAAAGGACACAGGCTATCAGATTGCATTAAAAAACAAGACCCATTGATATGCTGCCTGCAAGAGACTTATTTTAGACAAAAAGACACCCCCAGATTGAAAGTGAGGGGGTGGAAAACCATTTACCATGCTAATGGAGACCA
>NW_027407035.1:0-1552 GCF_003265705.2 Callorhinus ursinus | reverse complement strand
ACTCTGGTCTCCCTCCCGGAGCCTGCCTGGGAGCTGGAATCTGAGTGCCTTAGGGGCCAGGACACAACAGGGTCTGCCCTGACCAGGGAGCCATGACCCCCAGGGAGAGTCCACTCTGCCCACTCCCCGCTCCTGTCTGGCCTCACCTCTCCTCACTGTGGGGCTGCAGGTTCCGGAACCAGGCCCCATAGGCATGGCTCGTTTCCAGCTTATAATGATTTTGCAGGCCCTGGAGCCCCTGGATTTCCTGGGGCCAGATGGAGGACTGAATGTGGACAAGGACTGGGCTGAGAAGTATGCAGGGCCTTGTGGACAGTGAAGGATGCGGCAGGGCCCGAGCCCTGGGGCCACTGTTCATTTCTATTGAGGGCTGAAGTACCTGAATGCCCATTGGGTCCCTCATTACAGTAACGACCCCCTTCACACTCGGGCATCCTGCTGGTGGGGCCCTCCTCCCCGGCCTCCATCCCGCCTCTCTGACTCCAGCCAGGGCTGCAGCCAGGAACAGGCTGTACCTCTGCCCTGGGTCCTGCCAGGAAGACAAGGCAGAAGGAGGAGAGTAGAAGGGTATAGGGGAATGATCTCCCTGTCCTGAGTCGGCCTTCACTGATGCCTCCAGGTCCTCTGGCCCTGCCCTGCACTTAGCTGAACCCTGAGACGGAGTCTGCATTCCAGGCCAGCTGGGTGGGTGGTATTCAATTACCTGTGCGTCCACAGACGTCCTATCCACCTGGCCTTTCATCCTAAGGCCTGCCGCCGAGGGTGGGCATGGTTGCGGGGCCCAGCGGACTTTGGGGCCACAGAGAAGTTGACTGTGGTGAGGGAATATGGGGGACCAGTCCGGTGCAGAGCCATGGGTCTTGTGTACATCTGCCACAGGGCTGGTTCGCAGTACAGCTGCTGTGTGCAGGTCCCCTTTGCACATCTGGCCATGAAACACCTGGCTGGCCCTCTCGGTGGGGAGGCCTGTGTGCCTGGTGAACCTGTCCCTCACCTACCCCTGGAGGAGCGGCCACGTTCAAGCGTTTCCATGTCCAACCCTCAGGGACAGTTGGGAACCTGCATCAAGAGAGGCAGGGACTGGCCCAAGACAAATGAGGGGTGCAGAGCCCAAGGAACAGGGCTGCTCTCCAGTCCTAGACCAGCCCCAACCATCCCATGAGGTTTGCGTTGGGGGTGACAGCCCCTCAGATCCTCGGGGATAGCTACCCACCCCATCCCATGTGGGGATATTACCTTGGAATCCCCAGGCACGTAGAGGTATGTGCACCTGCACACCCACCCACACACACACACCATTCTGACTGCCCAGCTTGGGGTCAGAAGGGGAGGACACCCTGGGAGCGAGGTGGGTGACAAAGGGGGAAAGAAGAAAGAGGTTGGAGAGAGCTGGGCCATGGGGCAGGGCATCAGGACTCCTGGCAAGGACCCAGATGCAGAGCATGGGGAGGGGAGACAGGCCAGGCTGATGGTCAGGGTTCCCCAAGGGACCCAGCGGGTTGCCAGGGCGCTGGGAGAAGACAGGGTCTGGGTTCCGGTGTCCACCACCACC
>NW_027407034.1:0-1552 GCF_003265705.2 Callorhinus ursinus | reverse complement strand
TTTGGGTGTTGAGTTTGATAAGTTCTTTATAGATTTTGGATACTAGCTCTTTATCTGATATGTCGTTTGCAAATATTTTCTCCCATTCTGTCGATTGTCTTTTGGTTTTGTGGACTGTTTCTTTTGCTGTGCAAAAGCTTTTTATCTTGATGAAATCCCAATAGTTCATTTTTGCCCTGGCTTCCCGTGCCTTTGGCGATGTTTCTAGGAAGAAGTTGCCTCGGCTGAGGTCGAAGAGGTTGCTGCCTCTGTTCTCCTTTAGGATTTGGATGGACTCCTGTCTCATGTTTAGGTCTTTCAACCATTTGGAGTCTATTTTTGTGTGTGGTGTAAGGAAAAGGTCCAGGTTCATTCTCTGCATGTGGCTGTCCAATTTTCCCAACACCATTTGTTGAAGAGACTGTCTTTTTTCCATTGGACATTCTTTCCTGCTTTGTCAAAGATAAGTTGACCATAGAGTTGAGGGTCCATTTCTGGGCTCTCGATTCTGTTCCATTGATCTATGTGTCTGTTTTTGTGCCAGTACCATACTGTCTTGATGATGATAGCTTTGTAATAGAGCTGGAAGTCCGGAATTGTGATGCCGCCAGCTTTGCTTTTCTTTTTCAATATTCCTCTGGCTATTCGGGGTCTCTTCTGGTTCCATACAAATTTTAGGATTATTTGTTCCATTTCTTTGAAAAAAGTGGATGGTATTTTGATGGGGATTGCATTGAATGTGTAGATTGCTCTAGGTAGCATTGACATCTTCACAATGTTGATTCTCCCAATCCATGAGCATGGAACGTTTTTCCATTTCTTTGTGTCTTCTTCAATTTCTTTCATGAGTATTTTATAGTTTTCTGAGTACAGATCCTTTGCCTCTTTGGTTAGATTTATTCCTAGGTATCTAATGTTTTGGGTGCAATTGTAAATGGGATAGACTCCTTGATTTGTCTCTCTTCTGTCTTGTTGTTGGTGTATAGGAATGCCACTGATTTCTGTGCATTGATTTTATATCCTGCTACTTTACTGAATTCCTGTATGAGTTCTAGCAGTTCTGGGGTGGAGTCTTTTGGGTTTTCCACATACAGTATCATATCATCTGCAAAGAGTGAGAGTTTGACTTCCTCTTTGCTGATTTGGATGCCTTTGATTTCTTTTTGTTTTCTGATTGCTGTGGCTAAGACTTCTAATACTATGTTGAATAGCAGTGGTGAGAGTGGACATCCCTGCCGTGTTCCTGACCTTAGGGGGAAAGCTCTCAGCTTTTCCTCATTGAGAATGATATTCGCTGTAGGTTTTTCATAGATGGCTTTTATGATATTGAGGTATGTACCCTCTATCCCTATACTCTGAAGAGTTTTGATCAAGAAAGGATGTTGTACTTTGTCAAATGCTTTTTCTGCATCTATTGAGAGGATCATATGATTCTTGCTCTTTCTTTTGTTAATGTATTGTATCACGTTGATTGATTTGCGGATGTTGAACCAGCCTTGCAGCCCAGGGATATATCCCACTTGGTCATGGTGAATAATCCTTTTAATGTACTGTTGGATCCTATTGGCTAGTA
>NW_027407033.1:0-1552 GCF_003265705.2 Callorhinus ursinus | reverse complement strand
CAATAAAAATAGGTCAACACCCCGACATCTAATAGTAAAACTTACGCATCTCAGAGACAAAGAGAAAATCCTGAAGGCAGCTCGGGAGAAGAGATATGTAACCTACAATGGTAGCAATATTAGATTGGCAACAGACCTATCCACAGAGACCTGGCAGGCCAGAAAGGACTGGCATGATATCTTCAGAGCACTAAACGAGAAAAATATGCAGCCAAGAATACTATATCCAGCTAGGCTGTCATTGAAAATTGAAGGAGAGATAAAAAGCTTCCAGGACAAACAAAAACTAAAGGAATTTGCAAACACAAAACCAGCCCTCCAAAAAATATTGAAAGGGGTCCTCTAAGCAAAGAGAGAGCCTAAAAGCAGCATAGATCACAAAGGAACAGAGACAATATACAGTAACAGTCACCTTACAGGCAATACAATGGCACTAAATTCATACCTTTCAGTAGTTACCCTGAATGTAAATGGGCTAAGTGCCCCAATCAAAAGACACAGGCTATCAGATTGGAATAAAAAACAAGACCCATCAATATGCTGTCTGCAAGACACTCATTTTAGACCCAAAGACACCCCCAGATTTAAAGTGAGGGGGTGGAAAACCATTTACCATGCTAATGGACACCAAAAGAAAGCTGGGGTGGCAATCCTTATATCAGACAAATTAGATTTTAAAACAAAGACTGTAATAAGAGATGAGGAAGGACACTATATCCTACTTAAAGGGTCTATCCAACAAGAAGATCTCACAATTGTAAATATCTATGCCCCTAAAATGGGAGCAGCCAATTATATAAGGCAATTAATAATAAAAGTGAAGAAATACATTGACAACAATACAATAATAGTGGGGGACTTTAACACCCCCTTGACTGAAATGGACAGATCATCTAAGCAAAAGATCAACAAGGAAATAAAGACTCTAAATGACATACTGGACCAAATGGACTTCACAGACATATTCAGAACATTCCATCCCAAAGCAATGGAATACACATTCTTCTCTAGTGCCCATGGAACATTCTCCAGAATTGATCACATCCTAGGTCACAAATCAGGTCTCAACTGGTACCAGAAGATTGGGATCATTCCCTCCATGTTTTCAGACCACAATGCTTTGAAACTAGAACTCAATCACAAGAGGAAAGTCGGAAAGAACTCAAATACATGGAGGCTAAAGAGCATCCTACTAAAGAATGAATGGGTTAACCAGGAAATTAAAGAAGAATTTAAAAATTTCATGGAAACCAATGAAAATGAAAACACAACTGTTCAAAATCTTTGGGCTACAGCAAAGGCAGTCCTGAGAGGAAAGTATATAGCAATACAAGCCTTTCTCAAGAAACAAGAAAGGTCTCAAATACACAACCTAACCCTACACCTAAAGGAGCTGGAGAAAGAACAGCAAATAAAGCCTAAACCCAGCAGGAGAAGAGAAATAATAAAGATGAGAGCAGAAATCAATGAACTAGAAACCAAAAGAACAGTAGAACAGATCAACGAAACTAGGAGCTGGTTCTTTGAAAGAATTAACAAGATTGATAAACCC
>NW_027407032.1:0-1553 GCF_003265705.2 Callorhinus ursinus | reverse complement strand
CTTCACAACTGCAAATGGAAACTTACGAACAGCAGAAATTCTACAGAGATCAGCACCTTAAGCTAGAACTCACACTCAGGACCAGTCACCACAGGACAACCTGATGTCTGCCTGCTGGTGCGATACAATAAGAAGCAGATCCAGCATTCCTGCCAACACATGTACACATTTACCGTATTTACTCAATCCCAGAGTAGTGGTTCTCAAAGTGCAGTCCCCAGAAATTCTTGGAGCCACCCCCAGAAACAAGAAACTTCTGGAAGTAGCCTACAGTTGGTATCAAGAGCCCTCGCACTCTGCTGCTTGAGAAGCACTGCTCTGGGGCTGATTTTCACGTGACGGAAGTGCACAAAATAAGAGCACTACACCCAACTCCAGGAGATACTAATCCAGACACTACAAACCACCAGCCTGGACTCCTCAAAAATGCCACATGAGAAGAAAGAAAACCACCACAAACATTTCTCCAAATTAAAAGAAATTAAAAAGGTATAACCAAATGAGGGGCGCCTGGGTGGCTCAGTTGTTAAGCATCTGCCTTGGGCTCAGGTCATGACCCCAGGATTCTGGGATCGAGCCCCGCATCAGACTCCCTGCTCTGTGGGAAGCCTGCTTCTCCCTCACCCACTCCCCCTGCTTGTGTTCCCTCTCTCACGGTGTCTCTCCCTCTCAAATAAATAAAATCTTTAAAAAAAATATGACAATGGTAAGTGCTACTCCAGATGATCAGGAATATCCAAGAACAGAATTATTTCCATTCTGCTCTAAGATGTTATTGAAATACATCTTCTACAGTACATAACAAGCTTTAAATGTATATGAAGTATACACACAGTGCAGAGTACATAAACGAGCTTTATATGTGCCAACTTAGCAGTCCTTCAGGGAACCTGTGGATGTGGGTTTTCACACACCTGTATGTGTGTGGGGGCGTGTGCATGTGCGGGTATATGCAGTGACGGTGCCAGGCAGTCCTTTGCTTACTAGGATTCTGTGAAAAGGTCAGAAGGCAACATTCCAGAAGCCTCCACCTTCTTGAAACTTTATTTTTTTGAAACAGGTGCCTAGCTGTCAAGAATCCAAACACAAGTGGGGCGCCTGGGTGGCTCGGTTGGTTAAGCGACTGCCTTCGGCTCGGGTCATGGTCCTGGAGTCCCGGGATCGAGTCCCGCATCGGGCTCCCTGCTCGGCGGGGAGTCTGCTTCTCCCTCTGACCCTCTTCCATCTCGTGCTCTCCATCTCTCATTCTCTCTCAAGTAAATAAATAAAATCTTTAAAAAAGAAAAAAAAGAATCCAAAAACAAGTGGAATTCAATGACTATAAAGATGTCCTTGGACAATGAGGCCAATGCTGACCTGCTACCTAAGCTCCTTTTACCATCTTTTTAACATGTGGTAACTAAAAAAATAAGCCAGCAAGTGGATTACTGAGTTACAGGTTACTGAGGTATCCCCCACTGTTGGACAGAGAAAACATTTATAAATTCCCACTAAATAATGTTTCCATGCAAATATCTGTACACAGAACTTTCTCCATATTTTTACATGAATTC
>NW_027407031.1:0-1553 GCF_003265705.2 Callorhinus ursinus | reverse complement strand
GTGAGCCTGCAGTTCAGTTGAGTTTTTTCTCAATGCTGAGCTGGGATGCAAGATTCGTGGTTTGCACTTGGCAAGCCTCGTATTCTTTGGACTCACTTGCCTGGTGTCACACTGGCCTGGCCAGCTTGTGGTGTGAGGGCTCCTTGTCCACCCCATATCAATGTGACTGACCTGCTCAGTGTCAAATAGGATCAGAGGTCTCCCAGGTTTCAGGTTCCTGGTGCTCTCTTTAGGGACTGAAATTCTTTATATTCTGCTGTTTTTGAGGGTTTGTGGTTTATGGGATCATGGTCAGCCAGGTATATGGTGGAATAGTTTGTCACCTCTGAGCTGGTTCAGACAGCTTATTGTCTGAGGACCTGTGGTGCAAGAACTCCCACTATGTCCATTAATGTGGTGATTCCCTCCGGGTGTGGACTCAGCTTTCCTTTGTTGAGCCCGGTTTTGACCCCAGAGGTATGGGGCCCAGCTGGCTGAGAATCCACTTCACTCTGATTCCCAGTGTCCTTATCCCAAATGCCAAATCAGAATGCATACCTGAGCAGCCAGTCCATCCTCACAGAGGTAAATGCGTCAAGGAGTAGCTGGGTTCGCGGACTCTCAGGACCACAAACGGGCACAAAGATAGGGACACACATGAAGGTGGCCTGCAGAATGTTGGTGAGAGGCCCACAGCATGAGGAGTGGGCAGGGATATTGCCATGGGCAAGAGCAGAGAACAGAGTAGAGAACTCAAGGAAGAGCAGGAAGAGCTATGGCTGAAGTGCCAACTCTCCTCAGTGCAGCCTGGGCTGTTGCTGGGCTTTCTGAACATCTCTGGGGCATCACAAGGCCTTCTTGTGATGTCATAACCATAGCTTGGCCAATCACCATGGCACTATCAGGTTGATCCCATTTGGGTGGCCAATTATGTTGCCGTTTGGCTGGCCAGTGACCAATGGCTTTCTCAGTAACTCTTCTGACAACATTACCTGGAAACCATCTTTTAAAGAAAACAGGTTAAGTTTCCTTCAAGATGAAAAAATATTATTTAGGATGTATTTATAGTGAAGCTCAAGGTGAGGCTGAAGACTCAACCAGTACAAAGCTAAATGTGTCACAGAGTCACCATTCACTGTAACACTGACACCGATATTAATGAGGACATGGGCCATTAGACTGCATGGAAGGTCACGCTTCCTTGGGGTAAGTTGGACAATATTGGATAAGTTGGATAATATGGCACTAGAACAAATGCTATTCTCAATTCATCCATCAAAGCTTATATATAAGTGTTGAAAATAGTAGGTACATGTTGGGTACATCTTCCCACAATGAATTTAAACCTGGAAATGATGAAGCTGTGTCACAAATCATTATCTACTTGCCAAAAGGACCTTCAGCTCTCCTAGAAGTGGGGCAACAAAAGCAAGCCTGTCACCAGGTTCACAGTCTTCATGTCCAGCGTCCAATCAGAAAGTAATGATGGGAAGAGTCAAGTTTGTCTCATCCCTCAAATATACTACATACTTATCAAATCATTCTGAATACCCAGGAAATCAATCAGAGATCTA
>NW_027407030.1:0-1553 GCF_003265705.2 Callorhinus ursinus | reverse complement strand
GACCGGGGAACGGGTCCCATCCGTGACACCGAGTGAGAAATAGGAGCATGCACTAGGCAGCTCTCACCCTCCTCTTGTTTCATGAGGCCACTCGCCTGGCCCCGTGTGTGCGTGCAGGCATAAAGGCAGCCACTCCCCTCAAACAGACAACCCTGGAGGGAACCCGTTCTCCCTCTTCAAGTAGCCTTTCCTGAGACTGCAGGGCCTTGGCTGCGACTGTGTGTGGGAGCACGGCCAGGGCCTCTGGAAGCATATTCTGAGGGAGACTCGGGATGGGGCAGAAGGCAGAACACGACTCGCCCCAGTCTCAGGGAGCCGGCCCTGCGGCCCAACTTTGCCTGGAAGTCTGATGGCTAGCGGACTTACTCGAAGAAGCAGCAGTGTAGAGGGCCCGTGTGGTAGCTAGAGTAGCGTCACAGTTGCTGGCGATGGAAGCTCTTCCAATGGGTGTGCGTGAAAGGCAGGGCAATGATCTCATCTCCCCGGGGTGCGTGCGTGAGAGCACTGCAAGTGAGTCCCAAAGCGTTTCCTGAGTGAAACTCTGGCTGCGGCAGAACGCAGGCCTCGACTCCCCGCTTGTTTCAGGAAAGCAGGCCTGCACTTCTGCAGGCAGGTCTAATTGCTATTGAAGAAACTCGAAGCAGAACCTGTGTGGAGAAACCGTGCTTTAGCTAGCGCTGACCTCTCTGAGGGAGGAAGGCGGGTACAGTGTATCGTGGGTGAGAGCCTGGCACACGGCTCCCGTTCGTAAAAGCGAGGGAGAAGCAGGCTGGTGCGGAAGACAGGCACCCCTCGGCTAAGCTCTTGCTCCCTGAATCTCACACCACCAATCGAGGTGTGGCTGGAACTCTCAGTGCTCAACCCTGCCTTGGAAGAAACAAGATCATAAGGAAGCCTACTTTACCCTCACCGAGCCTCTGTTCAAGGCGGCCTCCTTTTCAAATGTGCTGGTGTGCCAACCTGGGGAGTAGATCCCGGCAGATCTTCCAGGGAGAAAGAGGCAGTGGGCCCAAGGCATCTTTCGACCCAACTCCTATTTCGCGAGCAGGCCTGTGAAGGAAGGCTGCTCTGGAACACCCTCTTGTTTGGGGAGGAGAGCACAGCTGAACCCTGTGTGTCTGGAATCCTTAGGGACCCAGCCACTTACCACGACGTTTCCAAGCGATAGGGTTACCGAAACTTAGCTTGCATTGCTCCTCTTGACGCCGGAGGAATTTGAGAGGGTTCGAGGAGGAGACACTCGGGAACGGTTCCCGTCCGTCACACCGAGGGAGAAACAGGAGCATGCAGCAGGCAGCTCTCACCCTCCTCTTGTTTCATGAGGCCACTCGCCTGGCCCCGTGTGTGCGTGCAGGCATAAAGGCAGCCACTCCGGTCGAACAGACAACCCTGGAGGGAAACCGTTCTCCCTCTTCAAGTAGCCCTTCCTGAGACTGAAGGCCCTTGGCCGCGAGGGTGTGTGGGAGCACGGCCAGGGCTTCTGGAAGCATATTCTGAGGGAGACTCGGGATGGGGCAGAAGGCAGAACACGACTCGCCCCTTGTCTCAGGGAG
>NW_027407029.1:367-1553 GCF_003265705.2 Callorhinus ursinus | reverse complement strand
ATATTTTCTCCCATTCTGTCGGTTGTCTTTTGGTTTTGTGGACTGTTTCTTTTGCTGTGCAAAAGCTTTTTATCTTGATGAAATCCCAATAGTTCATTTTTGCCCTGGCTTCCCGTGCCTTTGGCGATGTTTCTAGGAAGAAGTTGCTGCGGCTAAGGTCGAAAAGGTTGCTACCTGTGTTCTCCTTTAGGATTTGGATGGACTCCTGTCTCACGTTTAGGTCTTTCAACCATTTGGAGTCTATTTTTGTGTGTGGTGTAAGGAAATGGTCCAGTTTCATTCTTCTGCATGTGGCTGTCCAATTTTCCCAACACCATTTGTTGAAGAGACTGTCTTTTTGCCATTGGACATTCTTTCCTGCTTTGTCAAAGATAAGTTGACCATAGAGTTGAGGGTCCATTTCTGGGCTCTCGATTCTGTTCCATTGATCTGTGTGTCTGTTTTTGTGCCAGTACCAAACTGTCTTGATGATGACAGCTTTGTAATAGAGCTGGAAGTCCGGAATTGTGATGCCGCCAGCTTTGCTTTTCTTTTTCAGTATTCCTCTGGCTATTCGGGGTCTCTTCTGGTTCCATACAAATTTTAGGATTATTTGTTCCATTTCTTTGAAAAAAGTGGATGGTATTTTGATGGGGATTGCATTGAATGTGTAGATTGCTCTAGGTAGCATTGACATCTTCACAATGTTGATTCTCCCAATCCATGAGCATGGAACGTTTTTCCATTTCTTTGTGTCTTCTTCAATTTCTTTCATGAGTATTTTATAGTTTTCTGAGTACAGATCCTTTGCCTCTTTGGTTAGATTTATTCCTAGGTATCTAATGGTTTTGGGTGCAATTGTAAATGGGATAGACTCCTTGATTTGTCTCTCTTCTGTCTTGTTGTTGGTGTATAGGAATGCCACTGATTTCTGTGCATTGATTTTATATCCTGCTACTTTACTGAATTCCTGTATGAGTTCTAGCAGTTTTGGGGTGGAGTCTTTTGGGTTTTCCACATACAGTATCATATCATCTGCAAAGAGTGAGAGTTTGACTTCCTCTTTGCCGATTTGGATGCCTTTGATTTCTTTTTGTTGTCTGATTGCTGTGGCTAGGACTTCTAATACTATGTTGAATAGCAGTGGTGAGAGTGGACATCCCTGCCGCGTTCCTGACCTTAGGGGAAAGGCTGAGAGCCTTTCCCC
>NW_027407029.1:0-267 GCF_003265705.2 Callorhinus ursinus | reverse complement strand
TTGGTCTGTAATTCTCCTTTTTGATGGGGTCTTTGTCTGGTTTTGGGATCAAGGTAATGCTGGCCTCATAAAATGAGTTTGGAAGTTTTCCTTCCATTTCTATTTTTTGGAACAGTTTCAGGAGAATAGGTATTAATTCTTCTTTAAATGTCTGATAGAATTCCCCTGGGAAGCCATCTGGCCCTGGGCTTTTGTTTCTTGGGAGATTTTTGATGACTGCTTCAATTTCCTTAGTGGTTATAGGTCTGTTCAGGTTTTCTATTTCTT
>NW_027407028.1:0-1553 GCF_003265705.2 Callorhinus ursinus | reverse complement strand
TACTAGCCAATAGGATCCAACAGTACATTAAAAGGATTATTCACCATGACCAAGTGGGATATATCCCTGGGCTGCAAGGCTGGTTCAACATCCGCAAATCAATCAACGTGATACAATACATTAACAAAAGAAAGAACAAGAATCATATGATCTTCTCAATAGATGCAGAAAAAGCATTTGACAAAGTAGAGCATCCTTTCTTGATCAAAACTCTTCAGAGTATAGGGATAGAGGGTACATACCTCAATATCATGAAAGCCATCTATGAAAAACCTACAGCGAATATCATTCTCAATGGGGAAAGGCTGAGAGCTTTTCCCCTAAGGTCAGGAACGCGGCAGGGATATCCACTATCACCACTGCTATTCAACATAGTATTAGAAGTCTTAGCCACAGCAATCAGAAAACAAAAAGAAATCAAAGGCATCCAAATCAGCAAAGAGGAAGTCAAACTCTCACTCTTTGCAGATGATATGATACTGTATGTGGAAAACCCAAAAGACTCCACCCCAAAACTGCTAGAACTCATACAGGAATTCAGTAAAGTAGCAGGATATAAAATCAATGCACATAAATTAGTTGCATTCCTATACACCAACAACAAGACAGAAGAGAAACAAATCAAGGAGTCTATCCCATTTACAATTGCACCCAAAACCATTAGATACCTAGGAATAAATCTAACCAAAGAGGCAAAGGTTCTGTACTCAGAAAACTATAAAATACTTGTGAAAGAAATTGAAGAAGACACAAAGAAATGGAAAAACCTACCATGCTCATGGATTGGGAGAACCAACATGGTGTTGATGTCAACGCTACCTAGAGCAATCTACACATTCAATGCAATCCCCATCAAAATACCATCCACTTTTTTCAAAGAAATGGAACAAATAATCCTAAAATTTGTATGGAACCAGAAGAGACCCCGAATAGCCAGAGGAATATTGAAAAAGAAAAGCAAAGCTGGCGGCATCACAATTTCGGACTTCCAGCTCTATTACAAAGCTGTCATCATCAAGACAGTATGGTACTGGCACAAAAACAGACACCTAGATCAGTGGAACAGAATCAAGAGCCCAGAAATGGACCCTCAACTCTATGGTCAACTTATCTTTGACAAAGCAGGAAAGAATGTCCAATGGAAAAAAGACAGTCTCTTCAACAAATGGTGTTGGGAAAATTGGACAGCCACATGCAGAGAATGAAACTGGACCTTTTCCTTACACCACACACAAAAATAGACTCCAAATGGTTGAAAGACCTAAACATGAGACAGGAGTCCATCCAAATCCTAAAGGAGAACAGAGGCAGCAACCTCTTCGACCTCAGCCGAGGCAACTTCTTCCTAGAAACATCGCCAAAGGCACGGGAAGCCAGGGCAAAAATGAACTATTGGGATTTCATCAAGATAAAAAGCTTTTGCACAGCAAAAGAAACAGTCCACAAAACCAAAAGACAACCGACAGAATGGGAGAAAATATTTGCAAATGACATATCAGATAAAGGGCTAGTATCCAAAATCTATAAAGAACTTATCAAACTCAACACCCAAA
>NW_027407027.1:460-1553 GCF_003265705.2 Callorhinus ursinus | reverse complement strand
CCAAAACAAATTATGTAATATGTGGTGATTAACATAACACTAAAAAATTAAATAGATAAAAAAGAAATACAAACCTTTCCCCAGAACCAAGGAAGGTCTCCAATACACAATCTAACTCTACACCTAAAGGAGCTGGAGAAAGAACAGCAAATAAAGCCTAAACCCACCAGGAGAAGAGAAATAATAAAGATCAGAGCAGAAATCAATGAAATAGATACCAAAAGAACAGTAGAACAGATCAACGAAACTAGGAGCTGGTTCCTTGAAAGAATTAACAAGATTGATAAACCCCTGGCCGGACTGATCAAAAAGAAAAGAGAAATGACCCAAATCAAGAAAATCATGAATGAAAGAGGAGAGATCACAACCAACGCCAAAGAAATACATACCATTACAAGAACATATTAGGAGCAACTCTCCGCCAGCAAGTTAGAAAACTTGGAAAAAACGGGTGCATTCCTAGAGATGTATCAACTACCAAAACTGAACCAGGAAGAAATGGACAACCTGAACAGACCTATAACCTCTAAGGAAATTGAAGCAGTCATCAAAAATCTCCCAAGAAACAAAAGCCCATGTCCAGATGGCTTCCCAGGGGAATTCTATCAGACATTTAAAGAAGAATTAATACCTATTCTCCTGAAACTGTCCCAAAAAACAGAAATGGAAGGAAAACTTCCAAACTCATTTTATGAGGCCACTATTACCTTGATCCCCAAACCAGACAAAGACCCCAACCAAAAGGAGTATTACAGACCAATATCCATGATGAACATGGATGCAAAAATTCTCACCAAAATACTAGCCAACAGGATCCAACAGTACATTAAAAGGATTATTCAAAAGGACCAAGTGGGATTGATCCCTGGGCTGCAAGGCTGGTTCAACATCCGCAAATCAATCAACGTGATACAATACATTAACAAATGAAAGTACAAGAATCATAGGATCCTCTCAATAGATGCAGAAAAATCATTTGACAAAGTACAGCATCGTTTCTTGATCAAAACTCTTCAGAGCATAGGGATAGATGGTACACACCTCATTATCATAAAAGCCATCGACGAAAAACCTCCAGCGAATATCATTCTCA
>NW_027407027.1:0-360 GCF_003265705.2 Callorhinus ursinus | reverse complement strand
CCCCAAACCAGACAATGACGCCATCCAAAAGGAGAATTACAGACCAATATCCTTGATGAACATGGATGCAAAAATTCTCAACAAAATACTAGCCAACAGGATCCAACAGTACATTGAAAGGATTATTCACCACGACCAAGTGGGATTGATCCCTGGGCTGCAAGGCTGGTTCAACATCCGCAAATCAATCAACGTGATAGAATACATTAACAAAAGAAAGCACAAGAATCACAGGATCCTCTCAATAGATGCAGAAAAAGCATTTGACAAAGTACAGCATCCTTTCTTGATCAAAACTCTTCAGAGCATAGGGATAGAGGGTACACACCTCAATATCATAAAAGCCATCGACGAAAAACC
>NW_027407026.1:621-1553 GCF_003265705.2 Callorhinus ursinus | reverse complement strand
TTTTTTTTTTAAAGATTTTATTTATTTATTTGAGAGAGAGAGAGAGAATGAGAGATAGAGAGCACGAGAGGGAAGAGGGTCAGAGGGAGAAGCAGACTTCCTGCTGAGCAGGGAGCCCGATGCGGGACTCGATCCCGGGACTCCAGGATCATGACCTGAGCTGAAGGCAGTCGCTTAACCAACTGAGCCACCCAGGTGCCCAAGATCAACACTTTTTAAAAATAAAATAGAATAAATCAAACAGGAAATATCAGACTATATCACATGTAGTTAGGGTAAGTAATATTTCATGAGACTTTTTAAAAATTGTTTTATTGTTATGTTAAACACCATACATTACATCATTACTTTTTGATGTAGTGTTCCATGATTCATTGTTTGTGCATAACACCCAGTGCTCCACGCAGAATGTGCCCTCTTTAATACCCATCACCAGGCTAACCCATCCCCCCCCCCCTCCCCTCTAGAACCCTCAGTTTGTTTTTCGGAGTCCATCGTCTCTCATGGTTCGTTTCCCCCTCCAACTTACTCCCCTTCATTCTTCCCCTCCTGCTATCTTCTTCTTCTTTTTTTTCTTAACATATATTGCATTATTTGTTTCAGAAGTACAGATCTGGGGGCGCCTGGGTGGCTCAGTTGGTTGGGCGACTGCCTTCGGCTCAGGTCATGATCCTGGAGTCCCTGGATCGAGTCCCGCATCAGGCTCCCTGCTCTGCGGGGAGTCTGCTTCTCCCTGACCCTCCCCCCTCTCAAGTGCTCTCTTTCTGTCATTCTTTCTCTCTCAAATAAATAAATAAAATCTTAAAAAAAAAGTACAGATCTGTGATTCAACAGTCTTGCACAATTCACAGTGCTCACCATGGCACATACCCTCCCCAATGTCTATCACCCAGCCGCCCCATCTCTCCCACCCCCCACCACTCCAGCAACCC
>NW_027407026.1:243-521 GCF_003265705.2 Callorhinus ursinus | reverse complement strand
GAATTCCTCATATCAGTGAGGTCATATGATACATGTCTTTCTCTGATGGACTTATTTCACTCAGCATAACCCCCTCCAGTTCCAGCCACGTCGTTGCAAATGGCAAGATCTCATTCCTTTTGATGGCTGCATAATATTCCATTGTGTATATATACCACCTCTTCTTTATCCATTCATCTGTCGATGGGCATCTTGGCTCTTTCCACAGTTTGGCTATTGTGGACATTGCTGCTATAAACATTGGGGTGCACGTACCCCTTCGGATCCCTACATTTGTA
>NW_027407026.1:0-143 GCF_003265705.2 Callorhinus ursinus | reverse complement strand
CCAACATCTGTCGTTTCCTGACTTGTTGATTTTAGCCATTCTGACTGGTGTGAGGTGGCATCTCATTGAGGTTTTGATTTGGATTTCCCTGATGCTGAGCGATGTTGAGCACTTTTTCATGTGTCTGTTGGCCATTTAGATGT
>NW_027407025.1:621-1553 GCF_003265705.2 Callorhinus ursinus | reverse complement strand
TTTTTTTTTTAAAGATTTTATTTATTTATTTGAGAGAGAGAGAGAGAATGAGAGATAGAGAGCACGAGAGGGAAGAGGGTCAGAGGGAGAAGCAGACTTCCTGCTGAGCAGGGAGCCCGATGCGGGACTCGATCCCGGGACTCCAGGATCATGACCTGAGCTGAAGGCAGTCGCTTAACCAACTGAGCCACCCAGGTGCCCAAGATCAACACTTTTTAAAAATAAAATAGAATAAATCAAACAGGAAATATCAGACTATATCACATGTAGTTAGGGTAAGTAATATTTCATGAGACTTTTTAAAAATTGTTTTATTGTTATGTTAAACACCATACATTACATCATTACTTTTTGATGTAGTGTTCCATGATTCATTGTTTGTGCATAACACCCAGTGCTCCACGCAGAATGTGCCCTCTTTAATACCCATCACCAGGCTAACCCATCCCCCCCCCCCTCCCCTCTAGAACCCTCAGTTTGTTTTTCGGAGTCCATCGTCTCTCATGGTTCGTTTCCCCCTCCAACTTACTCCCCTTCATTCTTCCCCTCCTGCTATCTTCTTCTTCTTTTTTTTCTTAACATATATTGCATTATTTGTTTCAGAAGTACAGATCTGGGGGCGCCTGGGTGGCTCAGTTGGTTGGGCGACTGCCTTCGGCTCAGGTCATGATCCTGGAGTCCCTGGATCGAGTCCCGCATCAGGCTCCCTGCTCTGCGGGGAGTCTGCTTCTCCCTGACCCTCCCCCCTCTCAAGTGCTCTCTTTCTGTCATTCTTTCTCTCTCAAATAAATAAATAAAATCTTAAAAAAAAAGTACAGATCTGTGATTCAACAGTCTTGCACAATTCACAGTGCTCACCATGGCACATACCCTCCCCAATGTCTATCACCCAGCCGCCCCATCTCTCCCACCCCCCACCACTCCAGCAACCC
>NW_027407025.1:243-521 GCF_003265705.2 Callorhinus ursinus | reverse complement strand
GAATTCCTCATATCAGTGAGGTCATATGATACATGTCTTTCTCTGATGGACTTATTTCACTCAGCATAACCCCCTCCAGTTCCAGCCACGTCGTTGCAAATGGCAAGATCTCATTCCTTTTGATGGCTGCATAATATTCCATTGTGTATATATACCACCTCTTCTTTATCCATTCATCTGTCGATGGGCATCTTGGCTCTTTCCACAGTTTGGCTATTGTGGACATTGCTGCTATAAACATTGGGGTGCACGTACCCCTTCGGATCCCTACATTTGTA
>NW_027407025.1:0-143 GCF_003265705.2 Callorhinus ursinus | reverse complement strand
CCAACATCTGTCGTTTCCTGACTTGTTGATTTTAGCCATTCTGACTGGTGTGAGGTGGCATCTCATTGAGGTTTTGATTTGGATTTCCCTGATGCTGAGCGATGTTGAGCACTTTTTCATGTGTCTGTTGGCCATTTAGATGT
>NW_027407024.1:0-1554 GCF_003265705.2 Callorhinus ursinus | reverse complement strand
AGGTTGCAGCTGAAAGGGAAGCCCACAAAAAGATGAAAGAAAGTCAGTTTCCATGCTGCCACCCTGAATGAAAAGGACAGCATAAAATGGGGAGACCCCAACCACTGAAAGGGGGGAAGCCCAAAACCCACTTGGCAAGGTATCAATGTGCCTACTCTAAAAAGAAAGGACATTGGAACAACAAATGTCCCAAACGGGGAAAGGCTCAGAAGCCCCGCCGCTACAAGGAAGAACCCCAAGGGGAGGACCTCATAGGTCTTGTGGGAATGGACTCAGACTGAGGAGGACCAGGCTCTTTCTTCCTTGGCCCCCATGAACCCACGTTCAAAATGAAGGTGGGGGGCCAACCAGTGACTTTTATGGTTGATCCTGGAGCCAAGCACTCTGTTGTCACCTCCCCAGTGGCACCTTTCACCAATAGGACGGCAACCATCCTCGGAGCCATGGGGATACGGGTGGTACAACAGCCCTTTTTCCAGGCTCGCCAGTGCAGTCTCGGAAACCACAAGGTCCAACATGCATTCCTTTTTCTGCCTGATTGCCCCATTTCTACTGGGCCAAGACATACTCTCCAAGCTTAGGGCTCAGAAAAACTTTGAGCCCACTGGACACACTAGCCTCCGACTGAACCGAAGGCAAGAAGAGATGGCGTCCCTAATACCAGCAATTACCACACCAAGGGAAGAATGGAGGCTATTCTGTGCCCAGGCCCAACCTAACAGCCTGCCAGAGTGCAGACTTGCCTTCGCTTCAGTATGGGCTGAAAACAACCCACCTGGACTAGGCCACAATTGGGCCCCTATCATTGTTGAACTGATCCCAGGAACCCCACCTCAGAGGCAAAGGCAATACCCCCTTCCACAAGAAGCTAAGTTCAGCGTCCAAGAACATCTGACCAAACCAAAGAAGCAGGTGTTCTAGTCGAGTGCCAGTCAGCCTGGAATACCCCACTCCTGCCAGTCAAGAAGCCAGGAGGGGGATACCGACCAGTTCAAGACCTAAGGCCACCAACATGGTGACCATCTCTCTGCACCCAGTGGTCGCAAATCCATACACCCTCCTCGGACAAATCCCAGGTTTGGCCAGATGGTTCACTTGCCTAGATTTGAAGGATGCCTTCTTCTGCCTCTGCTTAGCTCCCCAGAGCCAGCCACTATTTGCCTTTGAATGGTCTGAACCTGATACAGGGCACCAAATGCAACTGACTTGGACGTGCCTCCTGCAGTGGTTTAAAAAACTCACCAACCGTCTTTGGGTAAGCACTGGCCATGGACCTTGCTAGCTTCCCAACAGGGGCCACATGATGCACCCTCTTCCAGTATGTGGATGACCTCCTCCTTGCCAGTTACACACAAGAAGCCTGCCCAAAATGCACAAAGGCCCTCCTACAGCTCCTGTCAGACTCGGGGCACCGAGCCTCATGGAAGAAGGCACAAATCTGCCAACAACAGGTCTGACACCTTTCTTTCCTCCTCACCCAAGGGAAAAGAGAACTAGGGCTGGAGGGAAAAAGGGTCATCATCTCACTGCCACAGACCCAGAAAAGAGCAGGCT
>NW_027407023.1:276-1554 GCF_003265705.2 Callorhinus ursinus | reverse complement strand
TCAGAAGTTAAACTAGGGGTAGTCTTACGGCCTAGGGTCATTTCAGCCCTGATCTGCCCATGCTGGGGCAAGCCTTAAGGGGGTGGGGATCTGAGTTGGGGCGTGGGTGAGGGTGAGAGTCAGGTCAGGGTTTGCAGGCAGGGGGCCATTGAAAGTGGCATTTCGCTGGGATGGGCACCAGAGTTCTACTGGGAAAGCTTTGCCGCAGTTTCCCAATGGTGCAGTTTCCTTCTGGGAGACAGGGTGAATCCTCTGTTATTGCTAAGGTGCCCCCTATCCCTGTGGCTTTAGAGCCAGGCTTCTGGGGCCAGAGCCCTCAGCAGCCAGCTAGGGATAGGGTTAGTGCCTAGGGGCACCGAAGACCTGATGTGTAAGCACTGTGGGCTGCTTACCGGTGGTTTGTCTTGAGGTTGTGGGTCAGGTTGAGTGTCAGGCTCAGGGTTTGCTGCCAGGGGGCGAAGAAAGTGTAGTTTTGCTGGGATGGGCATTCAGAGTTCTCCTGCTCTGAATGCTTTCCGGAGCTGTCAGTGGTGCATTTTCCGTTCGGGTTCCAGCCTGAGTCACTTGATACTGCTCGGGTGTCCCGAATCCTTTGTGCTTTGGAGCCAGGCCCTGCAGACAGACCGCTCAGAAGCCAACCTAGGGTGAGCCTTAGAGCTGAGGGGCATGACAGGCCTGATGTGCTGGCGCTGTGATGAGCTTCCCGGGGTCATAGTTGAGGTCGGGGGTCGGCGGGGAGTGTCAGGCTGAGGGATTGCGGCCCGGGCACGTTGAACTAGGGGCTCGTGGGGACGGTCCAACACAGTTCTCCTGCTCAGAATGCTTACCAGATTTGCCCATGGCACGTTTTCCTTTTTCTTGGCAGGCTGAGTCCTCTGGCCCTGGTCAGGTGTCCCAGGTTCCTGAGGCTTTGGAGTCAGGCTCTGGGGCCAGACCCCGCACGGAAGCCAAGCTAGGGTGAGGCTTAGGCCTCAGGGGCATGACAGGCCTGATGTGCCGGCGCTGTGATGAGCTTCCCGCGGTCTGAGTTGAGTCCGTGGGTTGGCGGGGGTTGTAAGGTTCAGGGATTGCGGCCCGGGCACGTTGAACTCGGGGTTCGTGGGGATGGACCGGCACAGTTCTCCTGCTCGGAATGCTTACCGGAGTTTGCATGGCACGTTTTCCTGTTTATTGGCAGGCTGAGTCCTCTGGCCTTGGTAAGGTGTCCCCGGTCCCTGGGGCTTTGGAGCCGGGCGCCTGGGGACAGAGCCTTCAGAAGGTTCCATGGGGTCCTGGTTA
>NW_027407023.1:0-266 GCF_003265705.2 Callorhinus ursinus | reverse complement strand
GGTTGGATGGCAGAAGGCGCAAAATGTGTGCATTGGCTGGAATGGGCATTCAGATTTCTCGTGTTCTGAACTCTTTCCGGAGTTGAAAGTAGTGTATTTGAATTCTTTTTGGCATTGGAGTCCTCTGGTGTCGCTCACTTAGTGCCATCCCTGGGGGGCTTTGGAGGCAGGCTCCGGGGAGAGACCCACTCAGATGCCAAGCTAGGGTGAGGCTTAGGGCTTGGGGGCATGACATGCCTGATGTGACAGTGCTCTGATGAGCTTCC
>NW_027407022.1:0-1554 GCF_003265705.2 Callorhinus ursinus | reverse complement strand
CACCAGGAGCTGGCAGGTAACCAAGCACCTGCCCACTGAGAGCCTGGAGTGGACCAGGAAGAACTGGCACCTGCTCCTGCCTCAGCCACTGCCACAGTTCCTGCCCCTGCCAGAGCCACTCTCTCTGCCCCTGCCCCTGCCCCTGGCCTTTCTCTTACACCCAGCCCTGCCCCTATCCTAACCCCTGCCCCTACTCCTGCTCCTGCAGGGCTCCCAGAGCCACATCTAGAGCCCACAGCCCTGCAGGGAGAGCTCCTTGTACCATCGCCTCGCCAGAGTGTTTCATCCCCTCCCCCGATGTTCTTTCTCTCTGGTTCATATTAACTGTTATTTTATCTTTTCATGTTCTGTATACTGTTTGTTATTTGTTTTAAATAAAATTACTTGTTTTCAATTGAACATGTCATGAGCATTAAGTACATGCCCAACGCTGTGCCACCACACCCCAGAACATTGCTGCAGAATATCTCATTCCCCAAAAGAGTCCCCGAACCAGAGGGACTCCCTGCCCCTTTATCCCCCAGCCCAGACCCTGGCAACCCCTAAGCTGCTTTCTCTCTCTGTTCTTTTACCTGTTCTGGATGATTCCATTAGTGGAATCACCCAGTAAGGGCCTTTGTGTCTGCCCACCTATTTTCAAAAGTGACTCGTTTTCTCCTGTGTTTATTTGACATAGAATTTCTCTTATTTGATATTGAAATCCCCGATGGATTACACATCACATGTAATCATAGAGGCACTTTAGGAATTATGGGCACAATCTCTGGGCCGAGACCCCTGTTCCTGCTGGGACACCACAGCCTGACCCCAGACAGGAAACGGCTGGTTCCTCCTGTGGCCCACACAGAAACCAGGGAAATGCAGAAAGCTGGAAGACACACCACAAAGGGCAAAAGCACTGCTCACAACCCAAGGCCAGAGAAAGGTTTCACCTGACTCTGGTACAAACCATGCTCCAAGTCACTGGGTTCCACAGGGACGGAGACCAAACACATGCAAGTCCAAGGCGGAAGGATAGGCACACAGGGAATATGTGTGAGAGATGTGGAGCTCCCGGATAAGGACTCCAGCAAAGGAAACCCTATGGAGGCAGCGCTGGTCACCCTCAGACCGGCAGGTGTCTGGTCTGGGGAGAACGTGAGGAAGCGGAGGTCCAATGCAGGTCCCCTGGAGAGAAGGGTGACGGGCACCCCTGTCTGGGAGAACAGTGAGAGGCACCCATCCCAGGCCACAGGTGCACCCATCACCTGGTATGCTCAGCCTCGGACTCACCCCCGGAAACTCTGGCTCGGTTTTTCACAGATGTATTTTCAGGAGTGTTCATCACAGCCATGGTGGAGAGAGCAGGGAATGGAACAACATTAATGCCCAAGGAGATGGATGGGATCCACGGTCCCAGTCCTCATGACAGAATGCCCTGTAGCTACTGTCACTTTGTCGTTCGGGGCACAGGATCTGGGAAGCCCCTCCTGAGACCCCCCCTTCCTGCCACGCTGTTCCTGGGAACATTGAGAATTGTTTGAGGAGGATGTGGAGAGGATCCAGGATGACAGC
>NW_027407021.1:0-1555 GCF_003265705.2 Callorhinus ursinus | reverse complement strand
TTCACTTAGCATAAGACCCTCCAGTTCCATCCACCTGGATGTAAATGGTAGGATTCATCCTTTCTGATGGCTGAGTAATATTCCATTGTATATATGAACCACATCTCCTTTATCCAACCATTCATCTGTTGAAAGACATCTCAGCTCCTTCCACAGTTTGGCTATTGTGGGTATTGTTGCTATGAACATTGGGGTGTATGTGGCCCTTCTTTTAATACATCTGTATCTTTGAGGTAAATACCCAGTAGTGCAATTGCTGGGTCTTAGGATAGCCATATTGTTTAAATTTATTCTTAGATATTTTATTCGTGTTGATGCAGTTGTAAATGGAATTGTTTTTTTAATTTCTCTTTCTGAGAGTTTGTGATTAGTGTATATAAATGCAATCAATTTTTGTATATTCACTCTATATCCTGCTGAATTCATTGGGTAGCTTTCACAGATTTTCTTCTCTTAAACACTTTCTTGAAATACAATGACATACAATAAACTAAACATATTTAAAGTAAATAAAACATACGTAGTCTTTTTTTAAAGATTTTTATTTATTTATTTGAGAGAGAGAGAATGAGAGATAGAGAGCATGAGAGGGAGAAGCAGACTCCCTGCTGAGCAGGGAGCCCGATGTGGGACTCGATCCTGGGACTCCAGGATCATGACCTGAGCCGAAGGCAGTCGCTTAACCAACTGAGCCACCCAGGCGCCCAAAACATACGTAGTCTTAAGTATTTTATTGGAGCACTGTTACATGTGAAATATATATTTACATATATACATATTTAAAGTGCACAACTTCAGGAATTGAAAGAGTCATTGAAAACTCATGGGGACACACTACATGATTGCATTTCCAGAAGGCCCACGGTAAGTTCTAACTACTTCATTATGCAATTGCTAGGGTGTAATCCCTCCAGCCTTTGTTTCTTTCTGAACACAATATGGAATCATAAACATAACTTCAAGGGATGTTGTGAGGAATGATGAAATGTGTGGAAATACTCTGTTGGGTCCAAAGAATGTTCAAGGCTAAGGGTTGTGTGTATGCAAATATATGTGTATTCATGTACATATTTATTTCAAGAAAATACACTCAGATGTGTATATGTACATGCATAAGACTCAAACCATCATTCTAATTCATTGTAACCTATTTCTTGTGTTGAAAGAAAGCTTGAGAGAAACTTGGAGGGTAAAGAAATGAAAAGTACAAACATTCGCATTCACATGAAATTCTAGGAATGTAGAAATTTAGACAAATTTCGAGTAGAACAGGTGGCCTTAATGTTCACAATGAATTGCTTTTCCTATCTTAATGCCCAGAGGCCTCAAAGACAGAACCACATTGACATCTATGCAAAGAGAACTTCTCTCTACCAGCTAAATGGGCTGTATATCTCCAAACTGACTTTAGATCTTTCTTCTTCTTAAGGTAGGGTTTCAACACAAAATGTCCTTAACCAAGGAAGCTAAGTGACTGAATTTAAAGGCTTAAGTTCAGTTACATCAAGGAAAACTTTATTGGAGAAATCTTTGTCACTTTTCTATTGCTGCTATC
>NW_027407020.1:438-1555 GCF_003265705.2 Callorhinus ursinus | reverse complement strand
AGGGGACTGTATTTCACTTAGTCCCCTGAATTTAAAGTCTTTATATCCTTGTTGATCCTTGGATTAGATGATCTGTCCATTTCAGTGAGGTTGGTGTTAAATTTCCCCCCTCTTATTCTTTGTTGTCAATGTGTTTCTTTGCTTTCAATATTAATTGCCTTATGTAATTCTCTGCTCCCATGTTAGGGGTATAGCTGTTGACAATTGTAAGATCTTCTTGTTGGATAGACACTTTAAATAGGATATAGTGTCCTTCCTTAACACCTATTGAAGTCTTTGGTTTAAAATCTAAACTTTCTTATATAAGGATTGCCACCCCAGCTTTTTTTGGTGTCAGTTAGCACGGTAAATGTTTTCCACCCGCTCACATTCAATCAGGTGGTGTTTTTGTGTCTAAAATGAGTCACTTGCAGACAGCATATGCATGGGTCTTGTTTTTTTAATCCAATCTGTTAGCCTGTGTCTTTTGATTAGGGTATTTAGCCCATTTACATTCAGGGTAACTATTGAAAGATATGAATTTAGTGCCATTCTATTGCTTCTAAAGTTACTGTTACTGTATATTGTCTGTGTTCCTTTCTGGTCAATGTTGTTTTTATGTCTCTCTTTGCTTAGAGGACTCTTTCAATATTTTTTGTAGGGCTGGTTTTGTGTTACCAATTCCTTTAGTTTTGGTTTGTCGTGGAAGCTTTTTTTTATTGTTATTTTAATCACCATACATTACATCATTAGTTTTGGATGTAGTGATCCATGATTCATTGTTTGTGCATAACACCCAGTGCTCCATGCAGAACGTGCCCTCTTTAATACCAATCACCAGACTATCCATCCCCCAACCCCCTCCCCTCCAGAACCCTCAATTTGATTTTAAGAGGCCATTGTCTCTCATGCTTCGGCTCCCACTTCGATTCCCCCCCTTTCATTCTTCCCCTCCTGCTATCTTTTTCCTCTTTTTTTTTTCTTAACTTATATTGCATTATTTGTTTCAGTGGTACAGATCTGTGATTCAAGAGTCTTGTAAAATTCACAGCACTCTCCATAGCACGTACCTTCCCCAATGTCTATCACCCAGCCACCCCATCCCTCCCAACCCCCACCACTCAAGCAACCATCAATT
>NW_027407020.1:0-338 GCF_003265705.2 Callorhinus ursinus | reverse complement strand
TTTATTTATTTATTTGACAGAGAGAGACAGTGAGAGAGGAAACACGAGCAGGGGGCTTGGGAGAGGGAGAAGCAGGTTTCCCGCGGAGCAGGGAGCCCGATGCAGGGCTCGATCCCAGGACTCTGGGGTCATGACCTGAGACGAAGTTAGACACTTAACAACTGAGCCACCAAGGCGCCCCTTATTTTTTTTTTAAAGATTTTATTTATTATTTGTGGTTTTTTTTTCTAAGATTTTATTTATACACATCTTCTTTATCCATTCATCTGTTGATGGACATCTTGGCTCTTTCCACAGTTTGGCTCTTGTTGTCCTGCAAGCTTTTTATCTCTCCTTCT
>NW_027407019.1:0-1556 GCF_003265705.2 Callorhinus ursinus | reverse complement strand
TTTGATGGACTCCTGTCTCACGTTTAGATCTTTCAACCATTTGGAGTGTATTTTCGTGTGTGGTGTAAGGAAATGGTCCAGTTTCATTCTTCTGCAGGTGGCTGTCCAATTTTCCCAACACCATTTGTTGAAGAGACTGTCTTTTTTCCATTGGACATTCTTTCCTGCTTTGTCAAAGGTGAATTGACCATAGAGTTGAGGGTCCATTTCTGGGCTCTCGATTCTGTTCCAATGATCTATGTGTCTGTTTTTGTGCCAGTACCATACTGTCTTGATGATGACAGCTTTGTAATAGAGCTGGAAGTCCGGAATTGTGATGCCGCCAGCTTTGCTTTTCTTTTTCCATAATCCTCTGGCTACTTGGGGTCTCTTCTGGTTCCATACAAATTTTAGGATTATTTGTTCCATTTCTTTGAAAAAGTGGATGGTATTGTGAGGGGGATTGCATTGACTGTGTAGATTGCTCTAGGTAGCAATGACATCTTCACAATGTTTGTTCTTCCAATCCATGAGCATGGAACGTTTTTCCATTTCTTTGTGTCTTCTTCCGTTTCTTTCATGAGTGTTTTATAGTTTTCTGAGTACAGATCCTTTGCCTCTTTGGTTACATTTATTCCTAGGTATCTTATGGTTTTGGGTGCAATTGTAAATGGGATCGACTCCTTGATTTGTCTCTCTTCTGTCTTGTTGTTGGTGTATAGGAAGGCCACTGATTTCTGTGCATTGATCTGATATCCTGCTACTTTCCTGAATTCCTGTATGAGTTCTCGCAGTTTTGGGGTGGAGTCTTCTGGGTTTTCCACCTAAAGTATCATATCATCTGCAAAGAGTGAGAGTTTGACTTCCTCTTTGCCGATTTGGATGCCTTTGATTTCTTTTTGTTGTCTGATTGCTGGGGCTAGGACTTCTAATACTATGTTGAATAGCAGTGGTGATAGTGGACATCCCTGCCGCGTCCCTGACCTTAGGGGAAAAGCTCTCAGCTTTTCCCCATTGAGAATGATATTCGCTGTAGGTTTTTCATAGATGCTTTTATGATATTGAGGTATGTACCCTCTATCCCTATACTCTGAAGAGTTTTGATCAAGAAAGGATGCTGTACTTTGCCAAATGCTTTTTCTGCATCTATTGAGAGGATATGATTCCTGTTCTTTCTTTTGTTAATGTGTTGTATCACATTGATTGATTTGCGGATGTTGAACCAGCCTTGCAGCCCAGGGACAAATCCCACTTGGTCGTGGTGAATAATCCTTTTAATGTACTATTGGATCCTATTGGCTAGTATTTTGGTGAGAATTTTTGCATCCATGTTCATCAAGGATATTGGTCTGTAATTCTCCTTTTTGATGGGGTCTTTGGTTTTGTGATCAGGTAATGGTGGCCTCATAAAATGAGTTTGGAAGTTTTCCTTCCATTTCTATTTTTTGGAACAGTTTCAGGAGAATAGGTATTAATTCTTCTTTAAATGTCTGATAGAATTTCCCTCGGAAGCCATCTGGCCCTGGGCTTTTGTTTGTTGGGAGATTTTTGATGACTGCTTCAATTTCCTTAGTGGT
>NW_027407018.1:0-1556 GCF_003265705.2 Callorhinus ursinus | reverse complement strand
CAGGAGAGGAAGAAAAGGGGAGTATGTCAGAGGGGGAGACGAACCATGAGAGATGATGGACTCTGAAAAACAAACTGAGGGTTCTAGAGGGGAGGGGGCAGGGGGATGGGTTATCCTGGTGATGGATATTGAGGAGGGCACGTTCTGCATGGAGCACTGGGTGTTATAAACAAACAATGAATCATGGAACACTGCACCAGAAACTAATGATGTAATATATGGTGATTAACATAACAATAAAAAATTAAAAAATAATGCATTATTATCAATATGATTATTTATTTTAGTTATTAGTTGGTCTATGTAGTTTGCTGATCCCACGTTGGTGACATAGATATTTGCAATTGTTAGATTTTCTTGTTGGATAGACCTTTTAAGGATGAGTTAGCATCCTTCCACATCTCTTACTACAGGCTTTGGTTTAAGATCTAATTTTTCTGATATGAGGATTGCTACCCCAGTATTTTTGGCGTCCATTAGCATGGTAAATTTTTCTCGATTCCTTCACTTTCAATATAGAGGTGATTTTAGGTTCAAAATGAATCTCTTCTCCAGGCGCCTGGGTGGCTCAGTTGTTAAGCATCTGCCTTCGGCTCAGGTCATGATCCCAGAGTCCTGGGATTGAGTCCCACATCGGGCTCCCCCTACTTGAGTTCCCTCTCTTGCTGTGTCTATCTCTGTCAAATAAATAAATAAAACCTTTAAAAAGTAAAAAAAAAATGTCTCTTTTGGACAGCATATTTCAAAGGAGTGTGTTCTACTTGTTCCTGAGTGATTTTCGGTCTGTGTGTTAGAATCCCTACATTCCAAAATTGCAAGGAAAATAATACATATAAAGATAAAACTGAACAGTGGATTTAAAGCATACATATATATATATATAAAGACAAAATTGTAGAGAGTGAAAAAGGAGCAAAAATGAAGCATATATCTTTAAAAAAGTAGATGTGAAAAACTGCAAACTAAAAAGTGACTATGAAATATGTTATATAATAAGCATCTAGTTGAAATGAGAAAAATGTAAAAGTAAAAAGAAAAAGAGAAATAAAAAACCCAAGATAATAATAAAAAAAAACACACATGAGAATTTTATCCAAAAAATAAAGGAGTCCTGAGGGAACACCTGCACTCAATAAACTATTTTCCCCTGGTGTTGGAATTTTACAGTGTCGTGGAATCCATAGTCTTGTAGTCCACCTGTTCTTCCAGACTTTCTTTTGGGGGAGGGGCCTGCCACGATGTTTCTCAGGTATCCCTGCCTGGGCGGAGTTGCCCTATGCCCTGTCAGCGGGAAGGGTTCAGTGTAAAGTGGTCTTCTGTGTGGCTTTTGTTCGGTGGAGGATTACCTCGCCCCTTCAGACGATCAAAGCAAAAATGCCCATAGCCAAAACTCTGGCTCAGAACAGAAATTTTGCAGTCTGCCCTCTAATAAAACCTCAGGGACAATAAGTATCCACTTCTGTATGCGAGAAAAACCACATCTCCTGCAGCATACACCCACTGTAGCTCTCTCAGAGGTAGTCCCAGAGGCCAGTGAGTGCCACTAAAACCGTGAG
>NW_027407017.1:0-1556 GCF_003265705.2 Callorhinus ursinus | reverse complement strand
TTACTTACTGTGATGAGCACCGAGGAAGGTACAGGATTAAGAGGACACTTACTTACTGTGATGAGCACCGAGGAACGTACAGGTTTCAGAGGACACTTACTTACTGTGATGAGTACCGAGGAAGGGACAGGGCTAAGAAGACACTTACTTACTGTGATGACCGAGGAAGGTACAGGGCTAGGATTACACTTACTTACTGTGATGAGCACCGAGTAAGGTACAGGTTTAGAAGGACAGTTACTTTCTGTGATGAGCACCGAGGAAGGTACAGGTTTAAGAGGACACTTACATACTGCGATGAGCACCGAGGAAGGTACAGGGTTCATAGGACACTTACTTAGTGTGATGAGCACCGAGTTAGGTACAGGGTTATGAATATACATACTTACTGTGATGAGCACCGGGTAAGGTAAAGTTTAAAGAGGACACTTAACTACTCTGATGAGCACCGATTAATGGACTGGGTTAAGAGGACACTTACTTAGTGTGATGAGCACCGAGGAAGTTACAAAGCTAGGAGGACACTTACTTACTCTGATGAGCACCAAGTAAGGTACAGGGCTATGAGGACACTTATTTACTGTGAGGAGCAACGAGTAAGGAACAGGACTAAGGGGACACTTACTTACTGTGATGAGCACCGAGGAAGGTACAGGATTAATCGGACAGTTACTTACTGTGATGAGCACCGAGGAAGGTACAGGGTTAAGAGGAGACTTACTTATTGTGATGAGCACCGAGTTAGGTACAGGGTTATGAGGATACTTACTTACTGTGATTAGCACCGGGTAAGGTACAGGGTTCAGAGGACACTTACTTACTGTGATGAGCACCGAGGAAGGTACAGGGTTCAGAGGACACTTAGTGTGATGACAACGGAGGAAGGTACAGGGTTCAGAGGACACTTACTTAGTGTGATGAGCACCGAGGAAAGTACAGGGTTCAGAGGACACTTACTTACTGTGATGAGCGCCGAGGAAGTTACAGGGTTCAGAGGACACTTACTTACTCTGATGAGCACCGAGGAAGGTACAGGATTCAGAGAACACTTACTTAGTGTGATGGGCACCAAAGAAGGTACGGGGTTCAGAGGACACTTACTTACTGTGATGAGCACCGAGGAAGATACAGGGTTCAGAGGACAATTACTTCCTCTGATGAGCACAAGGAAGGTACAGGGTTCAGAGGACACTTACTTAGTGTGATGAGCACCGAGGAAGGTACAGGGTTCAGAGGACACTTACTTACTGTGATGAGCACCGAGGAAGGTACAGGGTTCAGAGGACACTTACTTACGGTGTTGAGCACCAAGGAAGGTACA
The DNA here is from genome assembly GCF_003265705.2 of Callorhinus ursinus. Classification (NCBI taxonomy): domain Eukaryota; kingdom Metazoa; phylum Chordata; class Mammalia; order Carnivora; family Otariidae; genus Callorhinus; species Callorhinus ursinus. The sequence continues at coordinate 235 of NW_027407017.1, read as the reverse complement.
GGGTTCAGAGGACACTTACTTAGTGTGATGAGCACCAGGGAAGGTACAGGGTTTAGAGGACAATTACTTAGTGTGATGAGCACCGAGGAAGGTAGAGGGTTTAGAGGACACTTACTTAGTGTGATGAGCACTGAGGTAGGTACAAGTTTCAGAGGACACTTACTTAGTGTGATGAGCACCGAGGAAGATACAGGGTTCGGAGGACCCTTACTTAGTGTGATGAGCACCGAGGAAG
>NW_027407016.1:0-1557 GCF_003265705.2 Callorhinus ursinus | reverse complement strand
TTCTTCAATTTCTTTCCTGAGTATTTTATAGTTTTCTGAGTACAGATCCTTTACCTCTTTGGTTAAATTTATTCCTAGGTATCTTATGGTTTTGGGTGCAATTTTGAATGGGATCGACTCCTTGATTTGTCTCTCTTCTGTCTTGTTGTTGGTGTATAGGAATGCCACTGATTTCTGTGCATTGATTTTATAGCCTGCTACTTGACTGAATTCCTGTATGAGTTCTAGCAGTTTTGGGGTGGAGTCTTTTGAGTTTTCCAGATAAAGTATCATATCATCTGCAAAGAGTGAGAGTTTGACTTCCTCGTTGCCGATTTGGATGCCTTTGATTTCTTTTTGTTGTCTGATTGCTGTGGCTAGGACTTCTAATACTATGTTGAATAGCAGTGGTGAGAGTGGACATCCCTGCCACGTTCCTGACCTTAGGGGAAAAGCTCTCAGCTTTTCCCCATTGAGAATGATATTCGCTGTAGGTTTTTCGTAGATGGCTTTTATGATATTGAGGTATGTACCCTCGATCCCTATACTCTGAAGAGTTTTGATCAAGGAAGGATGCTGTACTTTGTCAAATGCTTTTTCTGCATCTATTGAGAGGATCATATGATTCTTGTTCTTTCTTTTGTTAATGTATTGTATCACGTTGATTGATTTGCGGATGTTGAACCAGTCTTGCAGCCCAGGGATAAATCCCACTTGGTCGTGTTGAATAATCCTATTAATGTACTGTTGGATCCTACTGGCTAGTATTTTGGTGAGAATTTTTGCATCCATGTTCATCAAGGATATTGGTCTGTAATTCTCCTTTTTGAGGGGATCTTTGTCTGGTTTTGGGATCAAGGTAATGGTGGCCTCATAAAATGAATTTGGAAGTTTTCCTTCCATTTCTATTTTTTGGAACAGTTTCAGGAGAATAGGTATTAATTCTTCTTTAAATATCTGATAGAATTCCCCTGGGAAGCCATCTGGCCCTGGGCTTTTGTTTCTTGGGAGATTTTTGATGACTGCTTCAATTTCCTTAGTGGTTAGAGGTCTGTTCAGGTTTTCTATTTCTTCCTGGTTCAATTTTGGTAGTGGATACATCTCTAGGAATGCACCCATTTCTTCCAGGTTATCTAATTTCCTGGCATAGAGTTGCTCATAATATGTTCTTATAATTGTTTGTATTTCTTTGGTGTTGGTTGTGATCTCTCCTCTTTCATTCATGATTTTGTTGATTTGGGTCATTTCTCTTTTCTTTTTGATCAGTCTGGCCAGGGGTTTATCAATCTTGTTAATTATTTCAAAGAACAAGCTCCTAGTTTCGTTGATCTGTTCTACTGTTCTTTTGGTTTCTATTTCATTGATTTCTGCTCTGATCTTTATTATTTCTCTTCTCCTGATGGGTTTAGGCTTTATTTGCTGTTCTTTCTCTAGCTCCTTTAGGTGTAGGGTTAGATTGTGTATTTGAGACCTTTCTTGTTTCTTGAGAAAGGCTTGTATTGCTATATACTTTCCTCTCAGGACTGCCTTTGCTGTATCCCAAAGATTTTGGACAGTTGTGTTTTCATTTTCATTGGT
>NW_027407015.1:0-1558 GCF_003265705.2 Callorhinus ursinus | reverse complement strand
GTGCATGGGGACAGGAGGCGAGTGTGTGCGTGTGGTTCCCAGCTTGGCTCTCCATGGAGGAGGTCAAGGGTTTGGATCATTCATCTCCGTACCATCCCCATCTCAGGAAAGGAAATGGAAACCTCCTCTAGGTACAGCTGTGGTGACGGAGGGAATGAGTATGTAAAGTGTGCCACGGTGTTTTGAGTGTTTCAGAAGGGTGACAGTCTTATTATGATGGAAGTGTGAGAAATACCTCCTGAAATTGCACACATCTACATTAACAATCATAACACATAGACACACACACCCACACACACATGCGCGTGTGCGCCCTTCAACGCACATGCACACAAGTCATACCTTCTGTATGCCATAGTTCTTCCAGGCCCTGTACAACGCGATCACAGTGCTTTACTGGACAGTCGCTCTCAATCTACCCCAACCCTCATTCCCTGGGGGAACCCCAAATCAGGTTGCAAACTTCTTTTACCCTAGACTTCACCACAAAGAGTGATACTCTTAAATACGTACAGTTTTTGTTTCTCGCCGCGTCCAACTGTGATTGGAGAAAATAAAACACTATGAGGATCACACCATCCTGTACACTGTTCTCACAGCTCTTTTGTTTGGTGCAAGGACTTCAGGTAATTGGATGGGATACAATGGTTGAGCCAGGGTCCCCCCACCCAAGTGAAAGAGGACATATATAGTGATGCTTGAGCCCTTCATGGCAGACCTCTGAAGTCCATTCTGGTCAACAGAGAGAAAATTCTTTTCCAAGGTGAACCATTTTCAACTGAAAAGGTGTTTAATCCCATACAGTTTGTAACAGGCTGTCCTCCTTTGTCACCCGTTTTGTGTCCACTGTCAGTTCATAACAGACTTTCACTCAGCATTCCTCCAACAAAGGAGACTGCTTTATCATCTCTAAGGTGTAGTGCCGGATTTTCATCCCGCACTGATGGAAGAGGAAATCAAGGAAGGGACATTTCTAGCTCAGAGAAAGAGAGGTGAGCTTACATCAGGGACAGGTGGGGCCCCTTCCTCTGTCCTGTCCCTGGGAAGGTCGTCGGTCTGGCACTCCTCAGGATCTAGGAGAACACAGAGTAGCTGTCAGGGTATTGGTTGCACCACACAGGAATGACTCAGGGAGTTTTCCCTGATGTGGACACGGGGCCACAGTGAATGTATGTGATCGGTGACCAAGCCAGGCACATTCCCACTTCTTCCCCCGTCACGGGACCACGTCAGCTTTCATCCCAGCATTTATGCTGTGACGGGATCTGTCCTCTATTGCCTCGGAGTATTAGTTTTTTATGGGATGGAATCTATATAGTGTTTATGCTTTTATTAATAAGTGTTACTCAACAACACTATTTACATGCGTAAGGCTTTGAAGTCAGCACTACCATCTATATCCAAAGCATTTCCATCCGAAGTAACATCTGTACCCATGAAAAATGGCTGCACCCCACCCGTTCCCCCCTCCATCCTACTTTCTATGTTCTGGGTTTACCAATTTCCCTACTATCGTTTCCTCAAAGAGTGGGATCGTGTAACACATGTCTTTCTGTGC
>NW_027407014.1:0-1558 GCF_003265705.2 Callorhinus ursinus | reverse complement strand
GGAATAAATTTAACCAAAGAGGCAAAGGATCTGTACTCAGAAAACTAAAAAATACTCAGGAAAGAAATTGAAGAAGCCACAAAGAAATGGAAAAACGTTTCATGTTCATGGGTTGGAAGAACCAACATTGTGAAGATGTCAATGCTACCTAGAGCAATCTACACATTCAATGCAATCCCCATCAAAATACCATCCACTTTTTTCAAAGAAAAGGAACAAATAATCCTAAAATTTGTATGGAAGCAGAAGAGACCCCGAATAGCCAGAGGAATCTTGAAAAAGAAAAGCAAAGCTGGTGGCATCACAATTCCGGACTTCCAGCTCTATTACAAAGCTGTCATCATCAAGACAGTATGGTATTGGCACAAAAACAGACACATAGATCAATGGAACAGAATCGAGAGCCCAGAAATGGACCCTCAACTCTATGGTCAACTTATCTTTGACAAAGCAGGAAAGAATGTCCAATGGCAAAACGACAGTCTCTTCAACAAATGGTGTTGGGAAAGTTGGACAGCCACATGCAGAAGAATGAAACTGGACCATTTCCTTATACCACACACAAAAATAGAATCCAAATGGTTGAAAGACCTAAGCGTGAGACAGGAGTCCATCCAAATCCTAAAGGAGAACACAGGTAGCAACCTCTTTGACCTCAGCCGCAGCAACTTCTTCCTAGAAACATCGCCAAAGGCAAGGGAAGCAAGGGTAAAAATGAACGATTGGGACTTCATCAAGATAAAAAGCTTTTACTCAGCAAAAGAAACAGTCCACAAAACCAAAAGACAACCGACAGAATGGGAGAAAATATTTGCAAATGACATATCAGATAAAGGGCTAGTATCCAAAATCTATAAAGAACTTATCAAACTCAACACCCAAAGAACAAATGATCCAATCAAGAAATGGGCAGACGACATGAACAGACATTTTTCCAAAGAAGACATACAGATGGCCAACAGACACATGTGCAAGACTGTTGAATCACAGATCTGTACCTCTGAAACAATTAATGCCTCATTTGTTTAGCACCTCACACCCGTCAGAATGGCTGAAATTAACAAGTCATGAAAGGGCAGATGTTGGCGGGGATGCGGAGAAACAGGAACCCTCCTACACTGTTGGTGGGAATGCAAGCTGGTGCAACCACTCTGGAAAACAGTATGGAGGTTCCTCAAACAGTTGAAAATAGAGCTACCATACAATCCAGCAATTGCACTACTGGGTGTTTACCACAAAGATACAAATGTAGGGATCTGAAGGGGTACGTGCACCCCAATGTTTATAGCAGCAATGTCCATAATAGCCAAACTGTGAAAAGAGCCAAGATGTCCATCGACAGATGAATGGATAAAGAAGAAGTGGTATATATACACAATGGAATATTATGCAGCCATCAAAAGGAATGAGATCTTGCCATTTGCAATGACGTGGATGGAACTGGAGGGTGTTATGCTGAGTGAAATAAGTCAATCAGAGAAAGACATGGATCGTATGACCTCACTGATATGAGGAATTCTTAATCTCAGGAAACAAACTGAGGGTTGCTGGTGTGGTG
>NW_027407013.1:423-1558 GCF_003265705.2 Callorhinus ursinus | reverse complement strand
CTCAAACAGTTGAAATTAGCGCTACCATTCGATCCAGCAATTGCACTACTGGGTATTTACGCCAAAGATACAAATGTAGGGACCCGAAGGGGAACGTGCACCCCAATGTTTATAGCAGCAAAGTCCACAATAGCCAAACTGTGGAAAGAGCCAAGATGTCCATTGAAAGATGAATTGATAAAGAAGATGTGGTATATATACACAATGGAATATTATGCAGCCATCAAAAGAAAGGAGATCTTGTCATTTCCAACAACACAGATGGAAATGGAGGGGGTTATGCTGAGCGAAATAAGTCCATCAGAGAAAGACATGTATCATATGACCTCACTGATATGAGAAATTCCTAATCTCAGGAACAAACTGAGGGTTGCTGGAGGGGTTGGTGGTGGGAGGGATGGAGTGGCTGGGTGATAGACATTAGGGAAGATATGTGCTACGGGGAGCGCTATGAATTGTGTAAGACTGTTGAATCACAGATCTGTACCTCTGAAACAAATAACGCAACATATTTAAGAAAAAAGAAAAAGAAGAAGATAGCAGGAGAGGAAGAAGGAAGGGGAGTAAGTCAGAGAGGGAGACGAACCAGGAGAGATGATGGACTCTGAAAAGCAAACTGAGGTTTCTGGAGGGGAGGAGCGTGGGGGGATGGGTTAGCCTGAAGATGGGTATTGAGGAGGGCACATTCTGCATGGAGCACTGGGTGTTACGAACAAACAATGAATCATGGAACAGTATCCCAAACAAATTATGTAATGTATGTTGATTAACCTAAAAATAAAAAAATTAAAAGGAAAAAAAGAAATACAAGCCTTTCTCAAGAAACAAGAAAGATCTCAAATACACAATCAAAACCTACACATATAGGAGCGGGAGAAAAAACAGCACATAAAGCCTAAACGCAGCAGGAGAAGAGAAATAATAAAGATCAGAGCAGAAAACATTGAAATAGAAACCAAAAGAACAGTAGAACAGTTCAACGATACTAGGAGCTGGATCTTAGAAAGAATTAACAAGATTGATAGACCCCTGGCCAGACTGATCAAAAAGGAAAGAGAAATGATCCACATCAACCAAATCATAAATGAAAGAGGAGAGATCACAACCAACACCAAAGTAATACAAACAATTATAA
>NW_027407013.1:0-323 GCF_003265705.2 Callorhinus ursinus | reverse complement strand
CTGAAACTGTTCCAAAAAATAGAAATGGAAAGAAAACTTTCAAACTCATTTTATGAGGCCACCATTACCTTGATCCCCAAACCAGACAAAGACGCCATCAAAAAGGAGAATTACACACCAATATCCCTGATGAACATGGATGCAAAAATTCTCACCAAAATAAGAGCCAACAGGATCCAACAGTATTTTAAAAGGATTATTCACCATGACCAATTGGGATTTACCCCTGGGCTGCAAGGCTGGTTCAACATCCGCAAATCAATCAACGTGATACAATACATTAACAAAAGAAAGAACAAGAATCCTAGGATCCTCTCAATAGA
>NW_027407012.1:0-1558 GCF_003265705.2 Callorhinus ursinus | reverse complement strand
TCTTTCTTTTTTCAAACTTCTTATCATATCAATTCCTTTTATAAAATCTTTTATAATTTTCATCTTTACAGTCATCTTCCATCCCTTCATTGAATCAACCCTAATTTTGTACATATATACGTCTTTCTTCCTTTAAAATTTTAGGAGACACTTTTTTCTAACTGACCAAAATACGCCCAAAATCTAGTGTGTGGCAATGATCTATGCACTACCCTGATCATATTTGATCATATTTGGTTTTTTTTGTATTGTTCTGTTTTTGTTTTTAATCTTTTTCTTTTTGTTTTTTTTCTTTCTTTCTTTTCACTTTCTTTTTTCTTTCTTTCCCTTTCTTTTCCCCTGGTTTCAGATCTTTTCTGATTTGTATAGAGTATATTTGCTGGGGAAGTTCTTAACCTGTTGGCATTTGGTTCTCTCATTCATCTATTCTCCTCTGGACAAAATGACAAGACGAAAAAAATCACCTCAGCAAAAAGAACAAGAGGTAGTACCGTCAGACAGGGACCTACTCAATACGGACATTAGTACGATGTCGGACCTAGAGTTCAGAATCATGACTTTAAAGATACTAGCTGGGCTTGAAAAAAACGTGGAAGTTATTAGAGAAACCCTTTCTTGAGAAATAAAAGAACTAAAATCTAACCAAGTCGAAATTAAAAAGGCTATTAATGAGGTGCAATCAAAAATGGGGACATTAACTGCTAGGATAAATGAGGCAGAAGAGACAATCAGCGATATAGAAGACCAAATGATGGAAAATAAAGAGGCTGAGAAAAAGAGAGAGAAACAACTACAGGATCAGAAGGGCAGAATTCGAGAGATAAGTGATACGATAAGATGAAACAACATTAGAATAATTAGGATCCCAGAAGAAGCAGAAAGAGAGGGGCAGAAGGTATATTGGAGCAAATAATAGCAGAGAACTTCCCTCATGTGAGGAAGGAAACAGGCATCAAAATCCAGGAGGCACAGAGAACCCCTCTCAAAATCAATAAAAATAGGTCAACACCCCGATATCTAATAGTAAAACTTACGAGTCTCAGAGACAAAGAGAAAATCCTGAAAGCAGCTTGGGAGAAGAGATATGTAACCTACAATGGTAGAAATATTAGATTGGCAACAGACCTATTCACAGAGACCTGGCAGGCCACAAAGGACTGGCAAGATATCTTCAGAGCACTAAACGAGAAAAATATGCAGTCAAGAATACTATATCCAGCCAGGCTCTCATTGAAAATTGAAAGAGAGATAAAAAGCTTCCAGGACAAACAAAAACTAAAGGAATTTGCAAACACGAAACCAGCCCTCCAAGAAATATTGAAACGGGTCCTCTAAGCAAAGAGAGAGCCTAAAAGCAGCACAGATCAGAAAGGAACAGAGACAATATACAGTAACAGTCACCATACAGGCAATACAATGGCACTAAATTCATACCTTTCAATAGTTAGCCTGAATGTAAATGGGCCAAATGCCCCAATCAAAAGACACAGGCTATCAGATTGTTAAAAAACAAGACCCATCGATATACTCTCTGCAAGAGACTCATTTTAGACCCAAA
>NW_027407011.1:0-1558 GCF_003265705.2 Callorhinus ursinus | reverse complement strand
ACCCCCTCACTTTCAATCTGGGGGTGTCTTTGGGTCTAAAATGAGTCGCTTGCAGACAGCATATGGTTGGGTCTTGTTTTTTAATCCAATATGATAGCCTGTGTCTTTTGATTGGGGCATTGAGCCCATTTACATTCAGTGTAACTATTGAAAGTTATGAATTTAGTGCCATTGTATTGCCTGTAAGGTGACTGTACTGTATATTGTCTGTGTTCCTTTCTGATCTATGCTGTTTTTAGGCTCTCTCTTTGCTTAGAGGACCCCTTGCAATATTTCTTGGAGAGCTGGTTTCGTGTTTGCAAATTCCTTTAGTTTTTGTTTGTCCTGGAAGCTTTTTATCTCTCCTTCTATTTTCAATGAGAGTCCAGCTGGATATAGTATTCTTGGCTGCATATTTTTCTCGTTTAGTGCTCTGAAGATATCATGCCAGTCCTTTCTGGCCTGCAAGATCTCTGTGGATAGGTCTGTTGCCAATCTAATGTTTCTACCATTATAGGTTACATATCTCTTCTCCGAGCTGCTATCAGGATTTTCTCTTTGTCTTCAGACTCATAAGTTTTACTATTAGATGTCGGGGTGTTGACCTACTTTTATTGATTTTGAGAGGGGTTCTCTGTGCCTCCTGGATTTTGATGCCTGTTTCCTTCCTCACATTAGGGAAGTTCTCTGCTATAATTTGCTCCAATATACCTTCTGCCCCTCTGTCTTTCTTCTTCTTCTGGGATCCCAATTATTCTAATGTTGTTTCGTATTATCGTATCGCTTATCTCTCGAATTCTGCCCTCGTGATCCTGTAGTTGTTTATCCCTCTTTTTCTCAGCCTCTTTATTTTCCATCATTTGGTCTTCTATATCGCTGATTCTCTCTTCTTCCTCATTTATCCTAGCAGTTCGTGCCCCCATTTTTGATTGCACCTCATTAATAACCTTTTTGATTTCGACTTGGTTAGATTTTAGTTCTTTTATTTCTCCAGAAAGGGTTTCTCTAATAACTTCCATGCTTTTTTTCAAGCCCAGCTAGTATCTTTAAAGTCATGATTCTGAACTCTAGGTCTGACATCATACTAATGTCTGTATTGAGTAGGTCCCTGGCAGACAGTACTACCTCTTGTTCTTTTTGCTGAGGTGATTTTTTTCGTCTTGTCATTTTGTCCAGAGGAGAATAGATGAATGAGAGAACAAAATGCTAACAGGTAAACAACGTCCCCAGCAAATATAGTGTATATAAATCAGAAAAGACCTGAAACCAGGGGAAAAGAAAGGGAAAGAAAGAAAAAAGGAAGAAAAAAAGAAAAAGAAAAAGATAAAAAACAAACAAAAACCAAATAAAACAAATAAAAAGAAACAGAATATGATCAAATATTATCAGACTAGTGCATAGATCAGTGCCACACACTAGATTTTGGGCGTATTTTGGTCTGTTAGAAGAACGTGCCTTCTAAAATTTTAAAGGAAGAAAGACTTATACATGTACAAAATAAGGGTTGATACAATGAAGGGATGGAAGATGACTATGAAGATGAAAATTATAAAGGATTTTATAAAAGGAATTGATAAGA
>NW_027407010.1:0-1559 GCF_003265705.2 Callorhinus ursinus | reverse complement strand
TAGAGCTACCATTCGACCCAGCAATGGCACTACTGGGTATTTACCCCAAAGATACAAATGTAGGGACCCGAAGGGGTACGTGCACCCCAATGTTCATAGTAGCAATGTCCGCAATATACCTCAATGATATGAGGAATTCTTAATCTCAGGAAACAAACTGAGTGTTACTGGAGTGGTTGGGGGTGGGAGGGATGGGCTGGCTGGGTGATAGTCATTGGGGAGGGTATGTGCTACGGTGAGCGCTGTGAATTGTGCAAGACTGTTGAATCACAGATCTGGACATCTGAATCAAATAACGCAACATATTTTAAGAAAAAAGAAAAAGAAGAAGATAGCAGGAGAGGAAGAATGAAGGGGAGTAAGTCAGAGGGGGAGACGAAGCAGGAGAGATGATGGACTCTGAAAAACAAACTGAGGTTTCTGGAGGGGAGGAGGGATAGGGGGATGGGTTAGCCTGGTGATGGGTATTAAAGAGGGCACATTCTGCATGGACCACTGGGTGTTATGAAGAAACAATGAATCTTGGAACAGTACACCAAAACAAATTATGTAATATATGGTGATTAACATAACAATAAAAATTTTAAAAAAAGAGGAGGATAACAGGAGAGGCAGAACGAAGGGGAGTAATTGAGAGGAGGAGACGAACCGTGAGAGAAGATGGACTCTGAAAAACAAACTGAGGGTTCTAGAGGGGAGGAGGGTAGGGGGATAGGTTAGCCTGGTGTGGGTATTAAAGAGGGCAGATTCTGCATGGAGCACTGGGTGTTATGAACCAGCAATGAATCATTGAACACTACATCAAAAACTAAAGATGTAATATATGGTGATTAACATAACAGTAAAAAAATTAAAAAAAAACAAGACCCATCTATAATTTGTCTGCAAGAGACTCATTTTAGACCCAAAGACACCCCCAGATTGTAAGTGAGGGGGTGGAAAACCATTTACAATGCTAATGGACACCAAAAGAAAGCTGGGGTTGCAAACCTTAGATCAGACAAATTGGATTTTAAAACAAAGACTGTAATAAGAAATGAGGAAGGACACTATATCCTCCTTAAAGGGTCTATCCAACAGGAAGATCTAACAATTGTAAATATTTATGCCCCTAACCGGGCAGCAGCCAATTATAGAAGGTAATTAATAAGAAAACAGAAGAAACACATTGAAAACAATACAATAATAGTGGGGGACTTTAACACCCCCCTGACTGAAATGCAGAGATCATCTAAGCAAGAGATCAACAAGAAAATAAAGACTTTAAATGAAACCCTGGACCTAATGCACTTCACAGACATATTCAGAACATTCCATCCCAAAGCAACGCAATACACATTTTTCTCTAGTGCTCATGGAACATTCTCCAGAATTGATCACATCCGAGGTCACAAATCAGGTCTCAAACAGTATCAAAAGTTTGGGATCATTCCCTGCATATTTTCAGACCACAATGCTTTGAAACTAGAACTCCATCTCAAGAGGAAAGTCGGAAAGAACTCAAATACGTGCAAGCTAAAGAGCATCCTACTAAAGAATGAATGGGTCAACCAGGAAAT
>NW_027407009.1:0-1559 GCF_003265705.2 Callorhinus ursinus | reverse complement strand
ACTGTGGAAAGAGCCAAGATGCCCATCGACAGATGAATGGATAAAGAAGATGTGGTATATATACACAATGGAATATTATGCAGCCATCAAAAGGAATGAGATCTTGCCATTTGCAACGACGTGGATGGAACTGGAGGGTGTTATGCTGAGTGAAATAAGTCAATCAGAGAAAGACATGTATCACATGACCTCACTGATATGAGGAATTCTTAATCTCAGGAAACAAACTGAGTGTTACTGGAGTGGTTGGGGGTGGGAGGGATGGGGTGGCTGGGTGATAGACATTGGGGAGGGTATGTGCTACGGTGAGCGCTGTGAATTGTGCAAGACTGTTGAATCACAGATCTGTACTTCTGAAACAAATAACGCAACATATTTTAAGAAAAAAGAAAAAGAAGAAGATAACAGGAGAGGAAGAAAAGGGGAGTATGTCAGAGGGGGAGACGAACCATGAGAGATGATGGACTGTGAAAAACAAACTGAGGGTTCTAGAGGGGAGGGGGGAGGGGGATGGGTTATCCTGGTGATGGGTATTGAGGAGGGCACGTTCTGCATGGAGCACTGGGTGTTATGAACAAACAATGAATCATGGAACACTGCACCAAAAACTAATGATGTAATATATGGTGATTAACATAACAATAAAAAAATAAAAAAAAAACACCTCATTCCTAAGCTCCAGTAATCAAAAAAACCATAGTATGGTGTGAGAAAACATAAATATATCAAAGTGAAAGAATAAAGATTCAAAAATATACACACATATGTGCAGTTATTTGATATTATATATGTGTGTATATATATATAAATATTCTTCACTGACGAAGTGAAAGACTTTTCAGTAAAAGGTACTAGAGCAAAAGATGATTTGTTTTTAAAGAAGTAATCATTACCAAACACTTCCTACCATATACTGAAATTAATTGGAGATATGAAACCAAAAATTACAAAGCTCATAAATGAAAAATAGGAAATTTTCATAATCTTGGCATAGGCAAACATTTCTAAAACAAGACACAACAGCACTCACCATAAAAAAATCAATTAAATTGTACTTCATGAAAAATAAAAGCTTCTATATACCATAAGACATTCTTTACAAAGGAAAAGGCCATTTATAGACCAGGAATGATTATTTTCAATAGATATATCTGACAAAACACTCATCCAAAATATATCAAGAACTCTTATAAATCACAAAGACAATGAGAAACAACCTAGTGTATTAATGAGCAGAAATATTTTAAAAAGCCCATCCCAAATGAAGATATCCAAATGATTAATAAGCATATGAAAACCCAATAGGATATCTGCAAGATTGGTTTCTTTCTTTTTCTTTTCTTTTTTTTTTAGTGGACCCCGACACAGGGCTCCAATTCGCAACCCTAAGATGAAGACCTGAACTGAGATCAAGAGTTGGATGGTGCCCCCAGAAATGGTTTCTAATGCACCCTCCTCTCTTCACTAGATACGTGGCCTTGGGGACATTTGTAATCTTCCTGAGTTCTTGTTTTTTTTTTTTTCTTTTCTCATCAGGAAAATGATAGCATCTTAATAAT
>NW_027407008.1:0-1559 GCF_003265705.2 Callorhinus ursinus | reverse complement strand
TTTGTTCTATATTGAACACTGGCAGCACTGACAATTCTGTGATTGTGCTAAAGAAGTCATAGGCGTTTCCTTAGGGAGGGAGGTCGATGTTTGGATGTCGGTCTGAACACTATTGTGAGTAGCCTTCTTTTGTCCCATTTCATCAAGGTCTCAAAGCAATCTTGTCTGAGGTTGATATTCTGCATGTAAGATTATTTATTTCACACATGGGAACAAAACAGCCAGGCTGGGAGTGCCAGAGCAGTTCAGGGCATCGGAGGCTGGGATTGTTCTTTGTCCCTGGAAATCCCTAAAACAGAGAACAAGAAAAGAGAGCCCTCTGGTCTCCCAAGCTGTAGCTGCAAACCTGAGTGGGAAACTGAGACTTGGACTATCTATCTTGAATTTCCTGTGGCTCCATTTCCCATTTCAAAATGGTTCAAAAGGAATTGTTCCTGCATGGGTTGTCCCAGGTGTTAAATTGGTAGAGTAGGCAGCTAGATCTGAGCTGGAGGCAAGGAGGGTGGTACACAGTGCTTTCTTGGTTTCCCACCTGCTGGACTGTCATATCCAGACCAGCAGGTGCAGAGCTTGTGCTCTCCTTTCCAGCGTGTGTCCTACAATAACCTATGGCTTCCTTATAATATATTTACATTGCGGTTTCCATCCCCCAGTGGGGAAAATGGCCTTGACAGTTCCAGGAAGAACTTATTTAGGGCCAAAAACTCCCCCTATCAACCATTAGGCTGAGTCCCTTAGATGATTGGAAACATCTTCAGTTGGAGACCACCCTGGCTGTGACCCATAATCTATGAATCATAAAAAGAAAAAACACCCCTAACCCCGGTGCAGCTGCAACCCCAGGGCCTGTCTGCTCTCCCATCTTGAGAGTGGACTGAAGTTCAACCAGGAGTGTAAACCAACTGAGTATACAAGTACGACTGTATAATTGTGACAAAAGAGTATTCCCAGGAAAAGTCCTTCTGGACATTGTTGTTTGAACAGTGGGAATACGGATTGACCACTGTCCCCTGACATTCAGATTCGGGTTCCCGGAGGATATGTTAGGAGCCTCAACAGGGAAGCTCACTGCCAAGGCCTGTGTGGCGGCAGTGCTGCCATCAACTGATGAAGGAGTTTGGGAAAATCTCTTCGTCTCTCTGGGCCTCAGCTTCTTCATGTGTAAGATAAGGTTGTTAATCAAATTATCACTGTCCCTTCCTGCTCACTTTCTGTGAGTGCACGAGGGTCTGCAGTGCCTTTGAAGCAGCCCTGGGGACTTCAGCTGAAACCTGACTTGGTCCATTCAATGTGTGTCCCTTGCAGGAGTCTGAGCTGAGCCCACATTGAAAACAGAGAACAGAGGGACCATTTGGGAGACAGAAAATCAGCAGGTTTGGAGGATGAACATAACCCAAGGAAGGACAAGGCAATGGTGGAGCAGGTGGTTGCCAAAGGAGGTAAGAAAAAGGAGTTGAGTCCAGAAAAATCAGGGGAAACTGAGGAATGCATACAGCAGCATCCAACTCTGGAAAGAGCAGCCTGAGCTGAGCAAGGAGAACTAGGAGAGTAAGTTTTCC
>NW_027407007.1:0-1560 GCF_003265705.2 Callorhinus ursinus | reverse complement strand
CTTCCAATGGACTCAGACCCACACCCCTCCTTCTGAATCAGCTCACCGCACAGAAGTGCTCCAGGACCCACCTGCACTGATGTTATAAGCAGAGACTCTGAGTGTGTGAACCAGACCATACCTGGCCTGTCACCAAAGATCGCCTTGTTCCAACTTCAAAAATCAAGATTTAGGAAACCACAATGACCCTTGACACACAAGGAATTCCACCCTGTTAGAGGGTGACAGAGGAAAGACTGATTTGCTGGGGGAGGGTTTGGATTGAGTCGGTGAAGGCCGGTAGGAAGAAGTCCAGAAATCATCCCTTCATAGATTAGATAGATAGATAGATAAATAGATAGATAGATAGAGATATATATTATATATCTATATTTATGTTTATATTTATTTACTTCATCTTTGTTTTTATGGGAGTAAAAGGGTCACTGGGTCTGTTTGGAGTGGCGTCAGATCAGGAGGCGGCTGTCTGTTCTGGGAGATCTGTGGTCTCCACTTTGTGATACCCCTTTTCATTAGAAAAGGTCTTCCCCTTCAAGATCTCTATGAATTGCTGTAGTTGCTTGGCAACTTAAAGTACTTGGGGAACTTTAGTGATAGGTGGGGGAGCAGGTGTGGTTGGGGGTGGGGCTGCAGTTGGCACCAGGTGTTTGGGTCGAGGTCGAGGTCGAGATGCAGAGGGGCTGGGAGGAGGTAGAGGAGGGCGTTGGAAGTACCAAGGAGGGAGAGCAGAAGGACGGGCAGAAGTTTGTCTAGCTGGGATTGCTTGAGAAATCAGATGGGGTGGCGTGGGCGATTGAGCCATGTGCAAGGCATTAAAACCGATCTTGGAAGCAGTCCTGTTCAGATAGGGCCAGGTGGCCGTGTGGACTCCGGGGCGCTTAGTCGGGCACAGCCACCCCCCAGCCTGTGACTCCCACGACCACATAGGTGTTTGCCACATTGTCTGCACATGAGAGGCCCGCCTCTGTCCCCCTGCCCAGAAAGACACAGAAGTCTGAGCGACTTTCCCCATGCCCAGAAGGGCCACAGGGTCTGGAAGGACAGTTTGTTCAGTCACATGGCTTCTTGCTGCCATGAACAGAAATGGTGGTGGTAACCTTTGAGTTGGTATCAACAAGTTCAGGTGGATGTGAGATGGGGATGGATTTTCACGGTCTCCTAGCAGTTAGGAGGGAAGATCTTTGACCCCTGTGTCCACGTATGAGGCTTTATGCATGCATGGGCATGTGTGTACAAGTGGATTTGAATGTTTTGTATTGTGGTGAGGAGATGTAAGCATTCTCTTCCAGGTGGTGTTCGGGTGGTATGATCTCTGTCTCACGGTGGGATAAAGTTCTTTGTGTGGTGACTGGTTCTTTGTAGGGGTCCCAGGTCTCACCTCCCATCATCACTGCTAGAAGATGGAACCAGGGAAAGGGTCACTGAAGCAGAGCCCTGGAATGAGTGGAGTTCAGGGATTCACAAAAGAGGTATTGATATGGTAAGGGGCACCCGAAGGGAACTTACCTGGCAGGTGTCGATTTGCCTTCAGTGTACCCTGCACACACATTGGTTGACAAA
>NW_027407006.1:0-1560 GCF_003265705.2 Callorhinus ursinus | reverse complement strand
ATATACCACATCTTCTTTATCTATTCATCTGTCGATGGACATCTTGGATCTTTCCATAGTTTGGCTATTGTGGACACTGCTGTTATAAACATCGGGGTGCACATACCCCTTTGGATCCCTACATTTGTATCTTTGGGGTAAATACCCAGGAGTGCAATTGCTGGGTCGGAGGGTAGCTCTATTTTCAACTGTTTGAGGAACCTCCATACTGTTTTAAAGAGTGGCTTCACCAGCTTGCATTCCCACCAACAGTGAGGGACGGTTCCCCTTTCTCCTCATCCTTGTCAATATCTGTCATTTCCTGACTTGTTCATTTTAGCCATTCTGACTGGTGTGAGATGGTATCTCATTGAGGTGTTGATTTGGATTTCCCTGATGCCGAGCGATGTTGAGCACTTTTTCATGTGTCTGTTGGCCATTTGGATGTCTTCTTTGGAAAAATGTCCGTTCATGTCTTCTGCCCATTTCTTGATTGGATCATTTGTTCTTTGGGTGTTGAGTTTAAGAAGTTCCTTATAGATTTTGGGTACTAGCCCTTTATCTGATATGTCATTTGCAAATATCTTCTCCCATTCTGTTGGCTGTCTTTTGGTTTTGTTGACTGTTTCTTTTGCTGTGCAAAAGCTTTTTATCTTGATGAAGTCCCAAGAGTTCATTTTTGCCCTTGCTTCCCTTGCCTTTGGTGATGTTTCTAGGAAGAAGTTGCTGCGGCTGGTCAAAAGAGGTTGTTGCCTGTGTTCTCCTTTAGGATTTTGATGGATTCCTGTCTCACATTTCAGTCTTTCAACCATTTTGAGTCTATTTTTGTGTGTGGTGTAAGGAAATGGTCCAGTTTCATTCTTCTGCATGGAGCTGTCCAATTTTCCCAACACCATTTGTTGAAGAGACTATTTTTTTTCCATTGGACATTCTTTCCTGCTTTGTCGAAGATGAGTTGACCATAGAGTTGAGGGTCCATTTCTGGGCTCTCTATTCTGTTCCATTGATCTATGTGTCTGGTTTTGTGCCAGTACCATACTGTCTTGATGATGACAGCTTTGTAATAGAGCTTGAAGTCCGGAATTGTGATGCCACCAGCTTTGCTTTGCTTTTTCAACATTCCTCTGGCTATTCGGGGTCTTTTCTGGTTCCATACAAATTTTAGGATTATTTGTTCCATTTCTTTGAAAAAGTGGATGGTATTTTGATAGGGATTGCATTAAATGTGTAGACTGCTCTAGGTAGCATTGACATCTTCACAATATTTGTTCTTCCAATCCATGAGCATGGAACATTTTTCCATTTCTTTGTGTCTTCCTCAATTTCTTTCATGAGTATTTTATAGTTTTCTGAGTACAGATTCTTTGCCTCTTTGGTTAGATTTATTCCTAGGTAGCTTATGGTTTTGGGTGCAATTGAAACGGATCGACTCCTTCATTTCTCTTTCTTCTGTCTTGTTGGTGTATAGAAAATGACACTGATTTCTGTGCATTGATTTTATATCCTGCCACTTTACTGAATTCCTGTAGGAGTTCTAGCAGTTTTGGGGTACAGTCTTTTGGGTTTTCCACATAAAGTATC
>NW_027407005.1:0-1560 GCF_003265705.2 Callorhinus ursinus | reverse complement strand
GTGTGTCTGTGTGTCTGTGTGTCTGTGTCTGTGTCTGTGTCTGTGTGAGTGCACGTGTGTGTGTATGGGGTGTGTGTCTGAGTGTGAGTGTGTGTGTGAGTGTGTGTGTAAAGAGGGGTATTGCGGGGTTTGGCCTCACCGAGCAGGAGGTCATGTTCAAAGTCAAGGCTGGCTGTGTGGGATGGGGTGTGCAGGCGCTGCCCCTTCTGCCCAAAGTTTATCCCAATAGCCCTGCAGGGATGGGTCCCTGCATCCCGGGTGCAGGGCTGTGCACACACAGGTTTGTCTGATCTGGGAGCAGCAGGGGGACTGGGCAGGAGGACAGTGCGGATGGCCGGGCAGGGCTGTGATGCCTCGGGGCCGGCTACCGGTCCCTGTCTTTGCAGAAGGCCACGGAGGACATGGAGAGGAGGCTGCTGGACACGCCCTCCATCTCCTCGACAGAGGGGGTGACCCCACAGGGGTCCCCAGGAGCAGATGCTGGGGATTGTAGGGGAAGACCTCCTACACCCCCCAGACCACTGTCCCAGGTGGTTGTCCACCAGACAGTGGTCCAGGAGCCAGAGCCCACGGAGGCCAAGGCTGAGGGTGAGAAGGCTGGGGCTGGGTGTTTGTGGTGTGTGGGGATGGGTCGCTCCTGGCCCCACAGGGAGGAGCCCGCAGAGGCTGGTTGGGGCCGGGAGCAAGCCTGGGCTCAGAGCACACATCGGGTGGACTGCAGTCGGGGAGACATCCCTGTGAGGGTTCCTTCCCGGCTGTGGCTTCTTTGGGAGGCCCTGGACTGGGGTCTGTCTCTGCAAAGGCCCATGGAGAGTAGGCACAGAGGTGGGCTTTTCTCTTTTCACAGCTGCTCCACCACCTGAGGATCTAGAGCTGGCTCCAACTCCATCAGCATCTCTGGGGGTAGGGGTGGTGCCTACAGCAACTTCAGGAGGACACAAGGAGCTGGCAGGTAACCAAGCACCCGCCCACGGAGAGCCTGGCGTGGACCAGGAATAACTGGCACCTGCTCCTGCCCCAGCCCCTGCCACAGTTCTTGCCCCTGCCAGAGCCGCTCTCCCTGCCCCTGCCCCTACCCCTGCCCCTGCCCCTACCTCTGGCCCTGCTCTTACACCCAGCCCTGCATCTATCCTAACCCCTGCCCCTACTCCTGTTCCTGCAGGGCTCCCAGAGCCACAACTAGAGCCCACAGCCCTGCAGGGAGAGCTCCTTGTACCATCACCGGACCCCGACGCCTCGCCAGAGTGTTTCATCCCCTTAGTTCCATCGCCGGACCCCGATGCCTCACCAGAGTGTTTCATCCCCTCCCCCGATGTTCTTTCTCTCTGGTTCATATTAACTGTCATTTTATCTTTTCATGTTCTGTATACTGTTTATTATTTGTTTTAAATAAAGTTACTTGTTTTCAATTGAACATGTCATGAGCATTAAGTACATGCCCAACGCTGTGCCACCACACGCCGGAACATTGCTGCAGAATATCTCATTCCCTAAAGGATTCCCCGAACCAGAAGGCCTCCCTGCCCATTTATCCCCCAGCCCAGACCCTGGCAACCCCTA
>NW_027407004.1:0-1560 GCF_003265705.2 Callorhinus ursinus | reverse complement strand
TTCATTGGTTTCTGCTCTGATCTTTATGATTTCTCTTCTCCTGCTGGGTTTAGGCTTTATTTGCTGTTTTTTCTCCAGCTCCTTTAGGTGTAGGGTTAGGTTGTGTATTTGAGACCTTTCTTGTTTCTTGAGAAAGGCTTGTATTGCTATATACTTTCCTCTCAGGACTGCCTTTGCTGCATCCCAAAGATTTTGAACAGTTGTGTTTTCATTTTCATTGGTTTCCATGAATTTTTTAAATTCTTCTTTAATTTCCTGGTTGACCCATTCATTCTTCAGTAAGATGCTCTTTAGCCTCCATGTATTTGAGTTCTTTCCGACTTTCCTCTTGTGATTGAGTTCTAGTTTCAAAGCATTGTGGTCTGAAAAAATGCAGGGAATGATCCCAATCTTTTGGTACCGGTTGAGACCTGATTTGTGACCTAGGATGTGATCAATTCTGGAGAATGTTCCATGGGCACTAGAGAAGAATGTGTATTCCGTTGCTTTGGGATGGAATGTTCTGAATATGTCTGTGAAGTCCATTTGGTCCAGTGTGTCATTTAAAGTCTTTATTTCCTTGTTGATCTTTTGCTTAGATGTTCTGTCCATTTCAGTCAGGGGGGTGTTAAAGTCCCCCAGTATTATTGTATTCTTGTCAATGTGTTTCTTTGCTTTTCTTATTAATTGCCTTATAAAAGTGGCTGCTCCCGTGTTAGGGGCATAGATATTTACAATTGTTAGATCTTCTTGTTGGATAGTCCCTTTAAGTAGGATATAGTGTCCTTCCTCATCTCTTATTACAGTCTTTGGTTTCAAACCTAATTTGTCTGATATAAGGATTGCCACCCCAGCTTTCTTTTGGTGTCCATTAGCATGGTAAATTGTTTTCCACCCCCTTACTTTCAATCTGGGGGTGTCTTTGGGTCTAAAATGAGTCTCTTGCAGACAGCATATCGATGGGTCTTGTTTTTTAATCCAATCTGATTGCCTGTGTCTTTTGATTGGGGCATTTAGCCCACTTACATTCAGGGTAACTATTGAAAGATATAAATTTAGTGCCATTGTATTGCCTGTAAGGTGACTGTTACTGTACGTTGTCTGTGTTCCTTTCTGATCTATGCTGCTTTTAGGCTCTCTCTTTGCTTAGAGGACCCCTTTCAATATTTCTTGTAGGGCTGGTTTCATGTTTGCAAATTCCTTTAGTTTTTGTTTGTCCTGGAAGCTTTTTATCTCTCCTTCTATTTTCAATGACAGCCTAGCTGGATATAGTATTCTTGGCTGCATATTTTTCTCGTTTAGTGCTCTGAATATATCGTGCCAGTCCTTTCTGGCCTGCCAGGTCTCTGTGGATAGGTCTGTTGCCAATCTAATGTTTCTACCATTGTAGGTTACATATCTCTTCTCCCGAGCTGCTTTCAGGATATTCTCTTTGTCTCTGAGACTCGTAAGTTTTACTATTAGATGTCGGGGTGTTGACCTATTTTTATTGATTTTGAGAGGGGTTCTCTGTGCCTCCTGGATTTTGATGCCCGTTTCCTTCCCCACATTAGGGAAGTTCTCTGCTATCATTTGTTTCAA
>NW_027407003.1:0-1560 GCF_003265705.2 Callorhinus ursinus | reverse complement strand
CCAAGGAAAGCCTTCTTTCGTCTCCTTCCCTCAGAGAGAGGAACTGGCCCAATGTCCCGCGGTCCCCACCGTATCCCAGTGCTAAGGAAAAGCCACACGCAGGGCCGTGGTGTCAGTAGTGTGGTCGGCCACTGCGACTCGCCTCCCAGCTAATGGCCTGGCGGCTGCATGGAAGAGCTAAATTGCTATCCGGGGAAGGAGTGCTCACTGCCCACACCGCTCACCATCCCCCTTTTCACTCTGCAATCCAGGCTCCGTGCCAGGCTTACGTCAATCACCAGCACTCCACATGTTCCGGCCATGGGAGGGATCTTTCAGCATCAACCCATCGCACAGAGGGGGAGAGCGACGCCCAGCGAGGGGAGGTAAAATGGCTCCAGTCCCAGAGCTGGTCAGCAGAGGAGATGGAAAGGCAGCCCTCCAGAGCCCCTGCTAGACAAGCCAGAATTTCCCTCAGTTGAAATTGTGCCCTCTCTTGCCTGAGCAGCCAAGCACTGGCCCCTGACATTCATGATGGACTCTTCTTGACCGTGAAGGTGAGCTGGCCGACTAGGAGGGGCAGTTCAGCTGCATGGACAGTCTGTAGCTACAGGAGAGAGTGATACATCTGAGCTAGCAGGAGCCACACTCTGGTATCCATCCCGGAGCCAGCCCAGGAGCTGGAATCTCGGTGCCCGAGGCGCCAGCACACAACAGGGTCTACACTGAGCAGGGATCCATGGCCCCAAGGGAGAGTCCACTCTGCCCTCTCCCCGCTACTGCCTGGCCTCACCTCTCCTCACTGTGGGGCTGCAGGACCAGGGACCAGGCCCCATAGGGACGGTGCGACAGTCCGCTTAATAGTCAAGGTTCCCCAAGGGACCCAGGGTGATGCCAGGGCACGGGGAAAAGACAGGGTCTGGGTTCCGTTATCCACCACCACCCTGGGCACTTGGCAGTAGGAAGAGATACCCACCCCCAAGTCCGGAGGGCTATAGCACAAAAGGCTTCAACTTACTCGGCTGTCAATTGGGCTGCAGAGATGCAGTGTCCCAAGGTTCCGACAGTCTTGTAGAAGTGCCTGTTGGCCTTGGATATCCATGCCCGAACCCCTGGACCCCAGTCTTGGGAACATGCTTTCTAACCCCTCGAGGAGCATTTCAGCAGAAGACAGACTCGGGGCTTGGGGGCCTGAGGATCTGGCTAGGCAGAACGTGGCAGAGCACAGGGCCACCAGTCTGGAGACCAAGGTCAGGGCACTCCTGGTTGCAGCCTCAGGGTCCCCATGTGGAAGAGGATCCAGAATCACTGCTCCGGTCAGGGTGAGGAGGCCTTAAGACGGAACGGAACCCCAGGACCAGAGAGGGAAACAGGGACAAGGGAGGCTTCTGAGGTTTCTCACATCGCCTATGGAACCCACAGATCTGCTCCTGTGAGAGACACAGACACAGAGACAGAGAAGGAGACAGAGAATGAACACAGGACAGAGGGAACCAGTAGAAGTCACAGACTCCATCAGCTTAGAAATGACATGCCGGCATTTTGTGCCATTCTATTCCTGAGAGCGCCGTCACATTGGCC
>NW_027407002.1:0-1560 GCF_003265705.2 Callorhinus ursinus | reverse complement strand
GTGTGTCTGTGTGTCTGTGTGTCTGTGTCTGTGTCTGTGTCTGTGTGAGTGCACGTGTGTGTGTATGGGGTGTGTGTCTGAGTGTGAGTGTGTGTGTGAGTGTGTGTGTAAAGAGGGGTATTGCGGGGTTTGGCCTCACCGAGCAGGAGGTCATGTTCAAAGTCAAGGCTGGCTGTGTGGGATGGGGTGTGCAGGCGCTGCCCCTTCTGCCCAAAGTTTATCCCAATAGCCCTGCAGGGATGGGTCCCTGCATCCCGGGTGCAGGGCTGTGCACACACAGGTTTGTCTGATCTGGGAGCAGCAGGGGGACTGGGCAGGAGGACAGTGCGGATGGCCGGGCAGGGCTGTGATGCCTCGGGGCCGGCTACCGGTCCCTGTCTTTGCAGAAGGCCACGGAGGACATGGAGAGGAGGCTGCTGGACACGCCCTCCATCTCCTCGACAGAGGGGGTGACCCCACAGGGGTCCCCAGGAGCAGATGCTGGGGATTGTAGGGGAAGACCTCCTACACCCCCCAGACCACTGTCCCAGGTGGTTGTCCACCAGACAGTGGTCCAGGAGCCAGAGCCCACGGAGGCCAAGGCTGAGGGTGAGAAGGCTGGGGCTGGGTGTTTGTGGTGTGTGGGGATGGGTCGCTCCTGGCCCCACAGGGAGGAGCCCGCAGAGGCTGGTTGGGGCCGGGAGCAAGCCTGGGCTCAGAGCACACATCGGGTGGACTGCAGTCGGGGAGACATCCCTGTGAGGGTTCCTTCCCGGCTGTGGCTTCTTTGGGAGGCCCTGGACTGGGGTCTGTCTCTGCAAAGGCCCATGGAGAGTAGGCACAGAGGTGGGCTTTTCTCTTTTCACAGCTGCTCCACCACCTGAGGATCTAGAGCTGGCTCCAACTCCATCAGCATCTCTGGGGGTAGGGGTGGTGCCTACAGCAACTTCAGGAGGACACAAGGAGCTGGCAGGTAACCAAGCACCCGCCCACGGAGAGCCTGGCGTGGACCAGGAATAACTGGCACCTGCTCCTGCCCCAGCCCCTGCCACAGTTCTTGCCCCTGCCAGAGCCGCTCTCCCTGCCCCTGCCCCTACCCCTGCCCCTGCCCCTACCTCTGGCCCTGCTCTTACACCCAGCCCTGCATCTATCCTAACCCCTGCCCCTACTCCTGTTCCTGCAGGGCTCCCAGAGCCACAACTAGAGCCCACAGCCCTGCAGGGAGAGCTCCTTGTACCATCACCGGACCCCGACGCCTCGCCAGAGTGTTTCATCCCCTTAGTTCCATCGCCGGACCCCGATGCCTCACCAGAGTGTTTCATCCCCTCCCCCGATGTTCTTTCTCTCTGGTTCATATTAACTGTCATTTTATCTTTTCATGTTCTGTATACTGTTTATTATTTGTTTTAAATAAAGTTACTTGTTTTCAATTGAACATGTCATGAGCATTAAGTACATGCCCAACGCTGTGCCACCACACGCCGGAACATTGCTGCAGAATATCTCATTCCCTAAAGGATTCCCCGAACCAGAAGGCCTCCCTGCCCATTTATCCCCCAGCCCAGACCCTGGCAACCCCTA
>NW_027407001.1:0-1560 GCF_003265705.2 Callorhinus ursinus | reverse complement strand
TGGATAAAAAGGATGTGGCATACAAATACAATGGAATATTACTCAACCAGAAAACGGAATGAAATCTTGCCATTTGCAAGAACGTGGACAGACCTAGAGAATAGAATGCTAAGCAAAAGAAGTCAGAGAAAGACAAACACCAGATGATTTCACTCACGTGTATTTAACAAACAAATGAGCAGTCTGCCAAATATATCACCTCAGTTGGTATATCCTCACAACTACTATTCAAAATAGGTAATTATTAACTAAAGTCTATAGTTTTACTCAGATTTGGTTAGGTTTTAACCCTTTCTGTTCCAGGCTCATCCCAGCTGGCACATCCCCCTCAGTCACTCCCCTTGGCCATGACAGTTCTCAGACTTTCCATATTTTTCATCATCTGGAAATTTTCGAGGAGCACAGTTCATGTACTTTGTAGAAAGATCGTCAGTTGGTTTATGTCTAATGTTTTTCTCAAAGGACTAGACGGGAGTTATGTGTTTGGGGGCGGGAGATCACAGAGACAAAATATCCTTATCACTTCACATCAAGAATGTTTCCTCTCGGGAGACGAACCATGAGAGATGATGGACTCTGAAAAACAAACTGAGGGTTCTAGAGGGGAGGGGGGGAGGGGGATGGGTTATCCTGGTGATGGGTATTGAGGAGGGCACGTTCTGCATGGAGCACTGGGTGTTATGAACAAACAATGAATCATGGAACACTGCACCAAAAACTAATGATGTAATATATGGTGATTAACATAACAATAAAAAAATTAAAAAAAAAGGAATGTTTCCTCTCAAGATGGCTTATCACTGTTGATGTTTAACTTTGATCACCTTGCTGGGGGTGTGTTGGCCAAGTTTCTTCTCTGTCCATGAGGTATATTTCCTCTAGTGAAGTCACTATAGGCACATCTCAAAGAGTGGCAAGTTATGTATCACCTCTTGAAGACCTAGGTATCTACATAATGCAAGTATTTTATGCATAGAAAATATTCCTTCATTTATGGACTCCTTTCTTTGGTAAGTCTAAGCCTATTTTCAATGAAAAGTTTATTCGTGCTAACTGTTTTATTTTTTCTAACACATGTGATTGCATAATTAGTTCTAGTAGGACTACTAATAACAGACCATTATTCTTATTATTCTTCTAATTGTTTTATTTAAATAACAACAGGCATGTCAAAGAAAACTGAATACAGCAAAATATAAATTCACAGATATCTGTACCTCATATTTTATATTAAGATAACAACATATCTATAACATGCCATTTTATAGTATGTAAATAAATAGTTTTGTGCTCTTGAAGGAGTGTCATTGATTAGTTGAGCATAAAGCAGGTCATCCTAGATCACGGGCAATATTTGGATTTTAGAGGATATGATATTTCACACCATGGCTGAACCTGTTCAAAAAATGTACAAATGGCCAAGTGATTCATGGTGGCTGGCTCAATTGTTCTCAGGAATCCTCGTTTTTATCTTCTCCCCCTTCATCCTCCTCAGCAGTAGTAGAACAATCAGGTATTTCAAATTTAAACAGACATTCAAAGACTGAAAGAATGTAGAGT
>NW_027407000.1:0-1560 GCF_003265705.2 Callorhinus ursinus | reverse complement strand
TAGGGTTAGGCTCAGGTCCCAGGGCCTCGTCTGTGCCCGTGTGCTGGGCAGACCCCACAGTGGCTCCTGGCACCCCTGAATCCTGGTCCCACATCCCTGTGGAATCCCCTCCCCTCCAGGGAGGATGGCCTGTGTGACGGCGCTCTCAGGAATAGAATGGAACAAAATGCCAGGATGTCACTTCCAAGCTGGTGGAGGAAAGTCTATGACGTCTCCTGCTTCCCTCTGTCCTGTGTTCATTCTCTGTCTCCTTTTCTGTCTCTGTGTCTGTGTCTCTCACAGGAGCAGGACCTGTGGGTTCCATGGGCGATGTGAGAACCCTCAGAAGCCTCCCTTGTCCCCGTTTCCCTCTCTGGTCCTGGTGCTCCAGTCCTTGCTAAGCCTTCCTCACCCTGACCAGAATAGTGATTCTGGATCCTCTTCCACATGGGGACCCTGAGGCTGCAACAAGGAGGGTCCTGACCTTGGTCTCCAGACTGGTGGCCCAGTGCTCTGCCACATTCTGCGTACCCAGGTCCTCAGCCCCCCAAGACCCCAGTCTGTCCTCTGCTGAGAGGGACCTCGAGGGAATACAAAGCATTTCCCCAGCACTGAGAGCACAGTGGGTCAGGGATGGAGATCCAACACCAACAGGCTCTTCTACAAGCCTGTGGGACCCTTGGGACACTGCATCTCTGCAGCCCAATTAATAGAAGAATAAGCTGAGGCCTTCTGCGCTGTAGCCCCTCTGGACTTGGGGGTGGATATCTCTTCCTACGCCCAAGTGCCCAGGGTGGTGGTGGACACCAGAACCCAGACCCTGTCTTCTCCCAGTGCACTGGCAACCCCCTAGGTCCCTTGGAGACCCCTGACCATCAGCCTGGCATGTCTCCCCTCCACATGCTCTGGATCTGGGTCCTTCCCAGGAGTCCTGATGACCTTCCCCATGGCCCAACTGTCTCCAACCTCTTTCTTCTTTCCCCCACTTGTCACCCAACTCGCTCCCAGGGTGTCCTCCCCTTCTGACCCCCAGCTGAGCAGTCAGAGTGGTGTGTGTGTGTGGGTGGGTGTGCAGTTGCACATGCCTCTACGTGCCTGGCGATGCCAAGGTCATGTCCCCATATGGGACTGGGTGTGTAGCTATCCCCGAGGATCTGAGGGGCTCTCACCCCCAAAGCGAACCTCATGGGAGGTTTGGGGCTGGTCTAGGACTGGAGAGCAGCCCTGCTCCTTGGGCTCTGCACCCCTCACTTCTCTTGGGCCAGTGCCTGCCTCTCTTGACCCAGGTTCCCAACTGTCCCTGAGGGTTGGACATGGAAATGCTTGAAAGTGGCCGTTCCTCCAGGGGTAGGTGGGGACAGATGCACCAGGGACACAGGTCTCCCCACCGAGAGGGCCAGCCACGTGTGTCATGGCCAGGTGTGCAAAGGGGACCTGCACACAGCACCTATACAGCGAACCAGCCCTGTGGGGGATGTACACGAGACCCATGGCTCTGCACGTGACTGGACCCCACATTCCCTCACCACAGCCAACTGCTCTGTGACCCCAAAGTCCGCTGGGCCCCGCAACCACTCCCAC
>NW_027406999.1:0-1560 GCF_003265705.2 Callorhinus ursinus | reverse complement strand
TGATCTGTTCTACTGTTCTTTTGGTTTCTATTTCATTGATTTCTGCTGTGATCTTTATTATTTCTCTTCTCCTGCTGGGTTTAGGCTTTATTTGCTGTTTTTTCTCTAGCTCCTTTAGGTGTAGGGTTAGGTTGTGTATTTGAGACCTTTCTCGTTTCTTGAGAAAGGCTTGTATTGCTATATACTTTCCTCTCAGGACTGCCTTTGCTGTATCCCAAAGATTTTGAACAGTTGTGTTTTCATTTTCATTGGTTTCCATGAATTTTTTTAATTCTTCTTTAATTTCCTGGTTGACCCATTCTTTCTTTAGTAGGATGCTCTTTAGCCTCCATGTATTTGAGTTCTTTCCGACTTTCCTCTTGTGATTGAGTTGTAGTTTCAAAGCACTGTGGTCTGAAAATATGCAGGGAATAATCCCAATCTTTTGGTATCGGTTGAGACCTGATTTGTGACCTAGGATGTGATCTATTCTGGAGAATGTTCCATGGGCACTAGAGAAGAATGTGTCTTCCGTTGCTGTGGGATGGAATGTTCTGAATATGTCTGTGAAGTCCATTTTGTCCAGGGTGTCATTTAAAGTCTTTATTTCCTTGTTGATCTTTTGCTTAAATGATCTGTCCATTTCAGTGAGGGGGGTGTTAAAGTCCACCACTATTATTGTATTGTTGTCAATGTGTTTCTTTGCTTTTGTTATTAATTGCCTTATATAATTGGCTGCTCCCATGTTAGGGGCATAGATATTGACAATTGTTAGATCTTCTTGTTGGATGTTGGATAGACCCTTTAAGTAGGATATAGTGTCCTTCTTCATCTCTTATTACAGTCTTTGTTTTAAAATCTAATTTGTCTGATATAAGAATTGCCACCCCAGCTTTCTTTTGGTGTCCATTAGCATGGTAAATGGTTTTCCACCCCCTCACTTTCAATGTGGGGGTGTCTTTGGGTCTAAAATGAGTCTCTTGCAGACAGCATATCGATGGGTCTTGTTTTTTAATCCAATCTGATAGCCTGTGTCTTTTGATTGGGACATTTAGCCCATTTACATTCAGGTAACTATTGAAAGATATGAATTTAGTGCCATTGTATTGCCTGTAAGGTGACTGTTACTGTCTATTGTCTGTGTTCCTTTCTGGTCTATGCTGCTTTCAGGCTCTCTTTTTGCTTAGAGGACCCCTTTCAATATTTCTTGTAGGGCTGCTTTCGTGTTTGCAAATTCCTTTAGGTTTTGTTTGTCCTGGAAGCTTTTTATCTCTCCTTCAATTTTCAATGACAGCCTAGCTGGATATAGTATTCTTGGCTGCATATTTTTCTCGTTTAGTGCTCTGAAGATATCATGCCAGTCCTTTCTGGCCTGCCAGGTCTCTGTGGATAGGTCTATTGCCAATCTAGTGTTTCTACCTTTGTAGGTTACATATCTCTTCTCCTGAGCTGCTTTCAGGATTTTCTCTTTGTCTCTGAGATTTGTAAGTTTTACTATTAGATGTCAGGGTGTTGACCTATTATTATTGATTTTGAGAGGAGTTCTCTGTGCCTCCTGGATTTTGATGCCTGTTTCCTTCC
>NW_027406998.1:0-1561 GCF_003265705.2 Callorhinus ursinus | reverse complement strand
CCATCTATCCTCCCGAATATCGCCTCGGATTCACTTCTCCGCACGCCCTACCTTCCAGTAAGTGGTCGCTTCTCTGTTCAGAGAGTTGTTGCTACTCTCCTGTTTGATCTCCTGTTGAGTTCGTAGGTGTTCAGAATGGTTTGATCCCTATTCAGCTGAATTCCTGAGACCAGACGAAATCTAGGTCTCTTACTCCTCCGCCATCTTGCTCCGCCCCCCTATTGTTATTTTAATCACCATACATTACATCATTAGTTTTGGAAGTAGTGTTCCATGATTTATTGTTTGTGCATAAAAACCATTGCTCCATGCAGAACGTGCCCTCTTTAATACCCATCACCCAGCTACCCATCCCCACACCCCCCTCCCCTCCAGAACCCTCAGTTTGTTTTTCAGATTCCATCGTCTCTCATGTTTGGTCTCCCCCTCCGATTTCCCCCCTTTCATTGTTCGCCTCCTGCTATCTTCTTCTTCTTTTTTTTTCTTAACATATATTGCATTATTTGTTTCAGAGGTACAGATCTGTGATTCAATAGTCTTGCACAACTCACAGCACTCTCCATAGTACGTACCCTCCCCAATGTCTATCACCCAGCCACCCCATCCCTCCCACCCCCCACCACTCAAGCAACCATCAGTTTGTTTCCTGAAAGTACGAATTCCTCATATCAGTGAGGTCATATGATACATGTCTTTCTCTGATTGACTTATTTCACTCAGCATAACACAATCCATTTCCATCCACATCATTGCAAATGGCAAGATCTAATTCCTGTTGATGGCTGCATAATATTCCATTGTGCATATATACCACTTCTTTTTTTTAAGATTTATTTATTTATTTGACAGAGAGAGACAGTGAGAGAGGAAACACGAGCAGGGGGAGTGGGAGAGGGAGAAGCAGGCTTCCCGCAGAGCAGGGAGCCCGATGTAGGGCTCGATCCCAGGACCCTGGGATCATGACCTGAGCCGAAGGCATACGCTTAACAACTGAGCCACACAGGCGCCCCTTATTTTTTTTTAAGATTTTATTTATTATTTGTTTTTTTTTAAAGATTTCATTTACACACATCTTCTTTATCCATTCATCTGTTGATGGACATCTTGGCTCTTTCCACAGTTTGGCTCTTGTTGTCCTGGAAGCTTTTTATCTCTCCTTCTACATTCAATGACAGCCTAGCTGGATATAGTATTCTTCGTTGCATATTTTTCTTGTTTAGTGCCCTGAATATATCATTCCAGTCCTTTCTGGACTGCCAGGTCTCTATAGATAGGTCTGTTGCCAATCTAATGTTTCTACCATTGTATTATACAGATCTCTTCTCCTGCGCTGCTTTCAGGAATATCTCTTTGTCTCTGAGACTCATAAGTTTTACTATTAGATGTCGGGGTGGTGACCTATTTTTATTGGTTTTGAGAGGGGTTCTCTGTGCCTCCTGGAATTGGTGCCCGTTTGCTTCTGCAAATTAGGGAAGTTCTCTGCTATAATTTGCTCCACTATATCTTCTGCACCTCTCTCTCTTTCTTCTTCTTCTGGGATTCCAATTATTCTAATGTTGTT
>NW_027406997.1:0-1561 GCF_003265705.2 Callorhinus ursinus | reverse complement strand
TCTACGTAGCACTTGGTTCACATTCCAACTGGAAGGTGCTTTTCCTCACAGCAGCGCCTAGGGATTCCTGGGGAGTTCCATGGCCCTCTTATCCCTCAGCTTGTTGTGTGGCTGCCTTGGGTAAGTGTGTAGGACGGTAGCAAAGGCACCTCCCTCCCTGGCTCTGTGAGATGCTTCCGTTCTGGAGAACCTAGTTCGAAAAAGCGTTCAAAGGAATGGAAACAGACAGTGAGGCAACGCGGACTTTCCTAGACTTGAGAATAGAACAATGTTGAGATTAAAATACCTAGCAAAATCTGTTATTTTCCGGGATAGGTAAGGCCTGTTGGCTTTGGCAATGGGAAATCTCCAGGGCCTCCCCCTGGGAGCCAAAGAAGCAAGAGGCCTTCATTCCTCCTTTCTAAAGAGCGGGAAAACTTCTGGAATCGGATGTCTCTCCTGCTGCCTGTCCGTCTGTGGCGGGGAGGGGAGACACAAAATAACCAGAAACACTTTAGGGTTAGCAGACTGGTTCTCCCAGCTGATGATGCATTTGGAAGTAGCCATTGGAGGAGCATTCCTGGCACGAGTTCCTTTTAGAATGAAGAGGTCCCGAAGCATACCGCACATGTGTCAACTGTCTGCCCTTCCGAACAAAGGCATCTCTGGCAGACAGGGGTGGGAGACAAGCTGGCTGCCAACCTCAGCATTTCAAAGATCAGGACAAGATACAAGCACTCAGGGGCAGAAGGGGAAACTTTCCTTTCGGCTCTAAGACACATTGCTCTGCCCTTGGACGGGACCTGAATGGGAACTTGCCACCAGCCCTGGGTGTTTGGTGGACACACAGCTTGTGAGATGCCACCCAGAGTATTCCTCCCTGTGAAACTACGTAGCTACCAAAACGGCAAGAGGATGAGATGGCTTCACGGAAAACCAAAGATCAACACTTCGAATGGGAATGAAAATTATGTGGGAGTGAGGTGTCTAACTTCAGCTCCCCTTGGCCCAGAAATGGAGGCGAGCTCCCTACCAAATCCGCTGGCCATGCCTACACCCAATCTTTTCAGCTTTCCCCAGGAAGAGGGAAGCTTCTGACATTGGAGTTTTTCCGCCATTTCCATCAGTGCCTGGAGGCAGCAGTGATTCAGGGGAACCAGGCTGCAACTCCCAGGTGCGGATCAGATGTTTCGAATGGGTGTTTGGAGCATTATTCCTTGAAGAAAGCTATTTCTGCCCTAAACAGACCCTAGAGCAGAGTAGGCCGTGCCCAGGCCATCTGATCTTGAGAAAGAAGGCATCTCAAACAGCCAGGAGCCAGTAGGGCAAGCTAGACCCCCATCTCCTTGCATCATCAGCTGGCCAAATACCAAGTGCTCAGGGCCAGAAGGGTAAACTTTTCTTTCAAACAGTAAACTCGGATTGTCTTATCTTAGGACAGCTTCAGACTGGGAACTCACCACCAATCCCTGGGTGCTCTAAAGGTGAGTCACAACACCTTGGCCCATGAAGATACCCGAAGCCCTTGTTCGACAGACAGGCAAGGCCATGGGAAACACTACAAAGAGTGCCAGAGTCCCAT
>NW_027406996.1:0-1561 GCF_003265705.2 Callorhinus ursinus | reverse complement strand
GCATAGATATTTACAATTGTTAGATCTTCTTGTTGGATAGACCCTTTGAGTAGGATATAGTGTCCTTCCTCCTCTCTTATTACAGTCTTTGTTTTAAAATCTAATTTGTCTGATATAAGGATTGCCACTCCAGCTTTCCTTTGGTGTCCATTAGCATGGTAAGTGGTTTTCCACCCCCTCACTTTCAATCTGGGGGGTGTCTTTGGGTCTAAAATGAGTCTCTTGCAGACAGCATATGGATGGGTCTTATTTTTTAATCTAATCTGTTAGCCTGTGTCTTTTGATTGGGGCATTTAGCCCACTTACATTCAGGTTAACTTATTGAAAGGTATGAATTTAGTGCCATTGTATTGCCTGTAAGGTGAGTGTTACTGTATATTGTCTTTGTTCCTTTCTGATCTATGCTCCTTTAGGCTCTCTCTTTGCTTAGAGGACCCCTTTCAATATTTCTTGGAGGGCTGGTTTTGTGTTTGCAAATTCCTTTAGTTTTTGTTTGATCTGGAAGCTTTTTCTCTCTCCTTCCATTTTCAATGACAGCCTAGCTGGATATAGTATTCTCGGCTGCATGTTTTTCTCGTTTAGTGCTCTGAAGATATCATGCCAGTCCTTTCTGGCCTGCCAGGTCTCTGTGGATAGGTCTGTTGCCAGTCTAATGTTTCTACCATTATAGGTTACATATCTCTTCTCTCGAGCTGCTTTCAGGATTTTCTCTTTGTCTCTGAGACTCGTAAGTTTTACTATTAAATGTCGTGGTGTTGACCTACTTTTATTGATTTTGAGAGGGGTTCCTGTGCCTCCTGGATTTTGATGCCTGTTTCCTTCCTCACATTAGGGAAGTTCTCTGCTATTATTTGCTCCAATATACCTTCTGCCTCTCTCTCTCTTTTTTCTTCTTCTGGGATCCCAATTATTCTAATGTTGTTTCGTCTTATCGTATCACTTAGCTCTCGAATTCTGCCTTCGTGATCCTGTAGCTGTTTCTCTCTCTTTCTCAGCTTCTTTATTTTCCATCATTTGGTCTTCTATATCGCTGATTCTCTCTTCTGCCTCATTTATCCTAGCAGTTAGTGCCCCCATTTTTGATTGCACCTCATTAATAGCCTTTTTGATTTCGACTTCGTTAGATTTTAGTTCTTTTATATCTCCAGAAAAGGTTTCTCTAATAACTTCCATGCTTTTTTAAGCCCAGCTAGTATCTTTAAAGTCATGATTTTGAACTCTAGGTCCGACATCATAGTAATATCCATATTGAGTAGGTCCCTGTGTGATGGCACTATCTCTTGTTCTTTTTGCTGAGGTGATTTTTTTCGTCTTGTCATTTTGTCCAGAGGAGAGTAGATGAATGAGAGAACAAAATGCTAACAGGTTGACAACGTCCCCAGCAAATATACTCTATACGAATCAGAAAAGACCTGAAACCAGGGGAAAAGAAAGGGAAAGAAACTAAAAAGAAAGAGAAAAGAAAGAAAGAAAAAAAAAAAACAAAAAGAAAAAGATAAAAACAAAAACAGAACAATACAAAAAAAAAAAACCAGAATATGATCAAATATGATCAGGCTAG
>NW_027406995.1:0-1561 GCF_003265705.2 Callorhinus ursinus | reverse complement strand
CCTTGAGGCGCTTGCCATGGGTTCTGATTCTCTCTCTTCTCCATGATCGTAGTGTACCTCCTGCTTGTGGTTAGTCTCATGAAGGGTTTCATTTCCAACTGCATCTCCGTTTCTCCTGACATTTTTTATGTGGCCTCCTCTCTATGAGTAACTAGAGAGTTTGTTCTGACAATCCTTGGGTTGTTTTCAGAGGTAGTTGCATGGATGTGTTTGTTATCTTGTGTGTCTCTGGGACTAAGTGAGTTCAGGATCCTCCCCCTCTGCCATCTCCATAGAGCCTTAAGTTGGCAGTCTTTTTTAAAGTGAGCTTTTACAACTCTAAATTCCCTC
The DNA here is from genome assembly GCF_003265705.2 of Callorhinus ursinus. NCBI lineage: Eukaryota > Metazoa > Chordata > Mammalia > Carnivora > Otariidae > Callorhinus > Callorhinus ursinus. The sequence goes on along the minus strand of NW_027406995.1, from coordinate 1,231 downwards.
TTAACATTGCCTTTCCTATATCTAATAAATTTTGATACATTGTGTTATTTTCATTTTTGTCAGGATAATTTATAATTTCCCTTGTGTTTAATTCTTCGACCAGTTTGTTGTTTATGAGTATGTAATTAAATTTTCACGTATATTCTTGATTTCCCAGATGTGCTTCAGCAATCTTAAATTTGCTTCAGCAAAATTAAAATTTTTAATTTTATCTCATTATGATAAGGAAAGCTAGTTTGTATGACTTTACCCTTCTTAAAATGTTAATAAATGTTTATTGGTCTTATATAAAGTCTATCTTGGAAAATGTTCCATGTTCCCTTAGAAATTATGCCAAAATTTCTATATATATTTAATATCTCTGGGTTTTGGTATACATATATTTATAATTGTGAAGTGTCATTATTATTGTTATGTGTCCTTTTCCTTTCTTACAGTTTTATTTTTGTGCGGAATTAGTATAAATGCCACTGACCTCACTCGGTTACTACTTCAGCACAGTCTTTTTTTTTTTATCGTTTCATTAACAATCTATCAACGTCTGTCCTTAGAACTAAGGAAAGTATCCTGTAGGCAGCATAGTTATTTTCTCTTTTTAAATCCATTCCATTCTGTCAATCTGTATCTTTTGAATGGGACATTTAATAAGATTACTGGTGGGAAAATAACTCAATGCCTTTTTGTTAAGTCTTTTCTTGTTATAGCTATTGCTGTCCCTCATTACCTTTTTTAATGCCTTCATTCTGTTGATTTTTTAATAATGGGATGCTTTTATTTACCTCCTATTTCCTTTTGTCTGTAGTTTATTGATACTTTATTTGTCATTACCATAGTGTATTTGTTTGCTGGGCTGCCATATCAAAGTATAGCAACCTGGGTTGTAATTAATAATAGATAATTTTCTCACTTTTCTGGAAGGTACAAGATGGACGGCAAGGGGTTGGCAGAGTTGAATTTTGTTGGGAACCCTTTCCTTGGCTTGTAGGCATCCATCTTCTCTGTCTGTCTTTACATGGCTGTAACTCTAAAAGTGTCTGTATCTTAAACTCCACTTATTTGAAATCACGTATATTGGATGAAGGTGACCCATATGATCCATGTTGACTTAATTGCCTATTGGAAGTACTATTTCCATATACAGACACTATAAAATAATGGAGGTTAGGATTTCAACATATGAATTAAGAGGGGACCCAATTCGGTCCACAACACATGTGGATTACAAAAAAAA
>NW_027406994.1:0-1562 GCF_003265705.2 Callorhinus ursinus | reverse complement strand
TCTCTGGTACATATTAACTGTTATTTTATCCTTCCATGTCCTATATACTGTTTATTATTTGTTTTAAATAAAATTACTTGTTTTCAATTGAACACGTCTTGAGCATTAAGTACATGCCCAACGCTGTGCCACCACACCCCAGAACATTGCCGCAGAATATCTCATTCCCCAAAGGAGTCCCCAAACCACAAGCCCTCTCTGCCCTTTTCTCCTCCAGCCCAGACCCCGGCGACCCCTAAGCTGCTTTCTCTCTCTGTTCCTTTACCTATTCCTGATGTTTCTGTAAGTGGAATCACACAATAGGGGCCTTTGTGTCTGCCCCCCTATTTTCAAAGGGGACTCGTTTTCTTCTGTGTTTATTTGTCATAAAATTTCCCTTATTTGATATTGAAATCCCCGCTGGATGACACATCAGATGGAATCATAGAGGCCACTTTAGGAATTATGGGCACAATCTCGGGGCCGAGACCCCTGGTCCTGCTGGGACACCACAGCCTAACCCCAGACAGGACAGGGCTGGTTCCTCCTGTGACCCACACAGAAACCAGGGAAATGCAGAAAGCTGGAAGACACACCACAAAGGGCAAAAGCATTGCTCACAACCCAAGGCCAGAGAAAGGTTTCACCTGACTCTGGTCCAAACCACGCTCCAAGTCACTGGGTTCCACAGGGACGGAGACCAAACACATGCAAGTTTGGGGGTTGCTAGATTATGTCCAGAGGGGAGATGTGTACCTCAGCAGAGGGGTGGGAAGGAGGCACAAGGGCCAAAAACATCCACTTGGAGACTTAGGAAGAGAGAGGAGTGGAGGTGGTATTGATCCCTGAAATGAAAACTGATGTCTTCAGATCCACTGTAATAAAGACAGAAACTAAAGCTGAGCCATAGGCTACAACTGATCTGACAGTAAGTTAGGGGAAAGGACACAGAGAGATTTGAACATTCGTCCACTAAACACATGCTAGAATTCATGATACATTGATTCCAAGTAAAAACTGTTCAGTAATTAATAAAAAGCAGAGGGATCTACAGTAGGAACTGAAACAGATCTCCCAAATGGGTTTCAGTTTTGAAGGAGGGTCTCTGGCATTCTCATCTTCATATGACTGGATTATGGGTGTCACAAAAGAAAACAGTATTTCACAGACTTGAGGTGTAAAAAGTCCCTGGATTCTCTAAGCAGTCAGGGACTCCACTGCTGTTAAGAAATGTTTGTTGAGTGGGCGCCTGGGTGGCTCAGTTGGTTAATTGATTGCCTTCAGCTCGGGTCATGATCCTGGAGTCCCGGGATCGAGTCCCGCATCGGGCTCCCTGCTCGGCGGGGAGTCTGCTTCTCCCTCTGACCCTCCCCCCTCTCATGTGCTCTTTCTCTCTCACTGTCTCTCAAATAAATAAATAAAATCTTTAAAAAAAAAAAGAAATGTTTGTTGAGTAAAACTGAGTTGGAGCAGGCTGTCACGGAAGTGAAAAAGAACATTCCTCAACAATCTGCTTTTACGCAGTTTCCTGACTTTAACGGGCCGACAAGAAACTAGTTTTTCTCCCTCAGAACACAATTCAC
>NW_027406993.1:0-1562 GCF_003265705.2 Callorhinus ursinus | reverse complement strand
GGGTCCTGGGATCGAGCCCCGCATCGGGCTCCCTGCTCAGCGGGGAGCCTGCTTCTCCCTCTCCCACTCCCCCTGCTTGTGTTCCCTCTCTCGCTGTGTCTCTCTCTGTCAAATAAATAAATAAAATCTTAAAAAAAAAAAGAAAAAGTCCAAAATGTATCCCATATGGATGGATAAACTATAAAGAATGATAAAACTATAACACTAGCCGGAGATTACCATAAAAATGCAGGAATGATTACCCTTGAGAGGAAAGGAGGGGATGTGATTGAAAAGGGGTCCTTGTGGATTCTGGTGGGGCTGGCAATACTTAATTTCTTGACTTGGGTGGTGATTACATGGATGTTTGCTTTATAACTATATGTTATATCCTGCATTTATATTTTGTGCACCTTTCTATACATGAGTTATATATTTTTTTAATTTTATTTATTTATTTGGCAGAGAGACAGCAAGAGAGGGAACACAAGCAGGGGGAGCGGGAGAGGGAGAAGCAGGCTCCCCGCCGAGCAGGGTGCCAGATGCGGGGCTCGATCCCAGGACCCTGGGGTCATGACCTGAGGCGAAGGCAGACGCTTAACAACTGAGCCACCCAGGCGCGCCTGTACATGAGTTATATTTCGCAATCAAGTTTTTCTAAACAGAAAGCAGATATGACAAACTTTAGGCCAATATATTTGAAAATTCAGGTAATATGGACACATTTCTAGAAAATTTTCCAAAACTGAATCCAAAAAAAAAGATATCTGAATAGTTCCATAACTAGTAATCTAGTGCTATGTAACAATTATGACAAACGTAGCAACTTAAGTTATATACAAGTCACGCTAGACCCAAACTCCGACATACCGCTATGGACCCTATGGACCTCTTCCAAGAGGTGTTGTGGGGAGGGAGAAACCCAGACCAAACTGTTCTCGAGGACCAGTGGCCGCTGTCCTTCCCTCCAGGAAGAGAGCTGGCCCCAGGGGCTGGAGAGGGAGCGAGGAAAGGCTGGGAGGACTCGGGGTCAGGGGTTACTCTAACTGTCCCAGTCTAGCCCCCACCACCCTCCAGAGGACCCACCCACAGGTTTCTGATCCTATTGGTCCTCTAAGGTCAGGGTTTCTCTCTGGCTCTACCTGCTTCACGTTCCTTTTGCCCATAGCCAGCACCGCAGCTGGAGGATCCATTCATAACTCACCCAAGGAGGGTGAAAACCCTCCACTTACTTTACCGCTGGGTCTGGAGGAAGGCGGGGCCCCAGATGGCCCCACCCCACCTCGGGCCCTCTCCAGATTCCTCCCTGTCTCTGTTTAATAGTGGCCTCCATTTCCTTTTCACAGTCAAGGACAACCCCCTAGCCAACACCAGAACCCATTTTATGATCTTTTCCTCAGTGGCCGATGACAGTCTCAGCTTCCACTTCAGAGGAATCACTTTTGCATCTCTCTCTCTCTCTCTCTCTCTGTTTTTTTAAGATTTATTTATTTAGGGGCACCTGGGTGGCTCAGTCGGTTAAGCATCTGCCTTCGCCTCAGGTCATGATCCCAGGGTCCTGGGATCGAGCCCCGCATCGGGCT
>NW_027406992.1:0-1562 GCF_003265705.2 Callorhinus ursinus | reverse complement strand
ATGCTGAGCGAAATAAGTCAATCAGAGAAAAACATGTATCATATGACCTCACTGATATGAGGAATTCTTAATCTCAGGAACAAACTGAGGGTTGCTGCAGTGGTCGGGGGTGGGAGGGATGGGGTGGCTGGGAGATAGACATTGGGGAAGATATGTGCTACGGTGAGCGCTGTGAATTGTGTTAAGACTGTTGAATCAAAGATCTGTACCTCTGAAACAAATAACGCAACATATTTTAAGAAAAAAGAAAAAGAAGAAGATAGCAGGAGAGGAAGAATGAAGGGGAGTAAGTCAGAGGGGGAAACGAACGAGGAGAGATGATGGACGCTGAAAAACAAACTGAGGTTTCTGGAGGGGAGGAGCGTGGGGGGATGGGATAGCCTGGTGATGGGTATTGAGGAGGGCACATTCTGCATGGAGCACCGGGTATTACGAACAAACAATGAACCATGGAACAGTTCACCAAAACAAATTATGTAATGTATGGTGATGAACATAACAATAAAAAAATTAAAAAAAGAAAAAAAGAAATAACAGCCTTTCTCAAGAAACAAGAAAGGTCTCAAATACACAATCTAACCCTACACCTAAAGGAGCTGGAGAAAGAAGAGCAAATAAAGCCTAAACCCAGCAGGAGAAGAGAAATAATAAAGATCAGAGCAGAAATCAATGAAATAGAAACCAAAAGAACAGTGGAACAGATCAACTAAACTAGGAGCTGGTTCTTTGAAAGAATTAACAAGATTGATAAACCGCTGGCCAGACTGATCAAAAAGAAAAGAGAAATGATCCAAATCAACAAAACCATGAATGAAAGAGGAGAGATCAAAACCAATACCAAAGAAATACAAACAATTATAAGAACATATTAGGAGCAACCCTATGCCAGCAAGTTAGATAACCTGGAAGAAATGGGTGCATTCCTCGAGATGTATCAACTACCGAAACTGAGCCAGGAAGAAATGGAAAACCTGAATAGACCTATAACCACTAAGGAAATTGAAGCAGTCATCAAAAATCTCCCAAGAAACAAGAGCCCAGGGCCAGATGGCTTCCCAGGGGCATTCTAACAGACATTTAAAGAAGAATTAATACCTATTCTCCTGAAACTGTTCCAAAAAATAGAAATGGAAGGAAAACTTTCAAACTTATTTTATGAGGCCACCATTTCCTTGATCCCCAAACCAGACAAGACGCCATCAAAAAGGAGATTTACAGACCAATATCCTTGATGAACATGGATGCAAAAATTCTCACGAAACTACTAGCCAACAGGATCCAACAGTACATTAAAAGGATTATTCACCACGACCATGTGGGATTTATCCCTGGGCTGCAAGGCTGGTTCAACATCCACATATCAATCAACGGATACAATACATTAACAAAAGAAAGAACAAGAGTCATAGGATCCCCTCAATAGATGCAGAAAAAGCATTTGACAAAGTACAGCATCCTTTCTTGATCAAAAGTCTTCAGAGTATAGGGATAGAGGGTACACACCTCAATATCATAAAAGCCATCAACGGAAAACATACAGCGAATATCATTCTCAATGGGGA
>NW_027406991.1:0-1562 GCF_003265705.2 Callorhinus ursinus | reverse complement strand
TTTTTATTGTTATGTTAATCACCATCATCATTAGTTTTTGATGTAGTGTTCCATGATTCATTGTTTGTGCATAACACCCAGTGCTCCACGCAGAATGTGCCCTCTTTAATACCCATCACCAGGCTAACCCATCCCCCCACCCCCCCAGGGTAGGGATTATTCTTGAATGCTTTTGAAATCTGAACGGGGCTGGCACAGTTTCTCACACATGTTAGGTGCTCATTACCTATTTGCTGTTCAACTATATGAAGACAAGAGGTGACAAGATATTTCTGTGGAGACCAACTTGGTAACAGTTGTGTCCCTCTGTAGGATAAGCTTACATGTTCAGCTTGAGGCCCAGTGGACACAGAAGTGGAGAGGTAACTGGCAGTGAATCAGACATTTCTAAGATGTAAAATTTTCTTGTAAATACTTCTGGACTTTCTATTATTTCTTCTCTTCTGTCTACCTCTAAAATACTTTCCTTAATAACTATGCACTTGGAAAACAAATAATGCATTATATTCTCATCTCTGTATATTTTCCTCTTTCTTTATGACATTCACATTCAGAAATTTATTTTATTCAAATATTTTATTTATTTGAGAGAGACAGAGTGAGAGGGAGAGAGAGAGGGAGGTCACAAGCAGTGGAGAGGAGTAGAGGGAGAAGCAGACTCCCTGCCAAGCAGGGAGCCTAATGTGGGACTTGATCCTAGGCCCTCGGGATCCTGACCTGAGTCAAAGGCAGACGCTTAACTGCCTGAGCCACCCAGGTGTCCCTCACATTCAGAAATTTAGAGAGAGGGCCTGGTGTTGGGAAAAGATGCTTCCTATAGGAAGGGTATTGATTTGACCCTGCAATATTAGTGGTTGGAATTTGCTTAAAGATAGCAGTGTTTCCAACCACTTCACAAGTGTCTGAAGTCCATCTGCTAGAAATATTCCTGACTTCCCTATTAGTCAGAAGCTTATTTTAAATTTCTGACTTTCATAGAAATGAAATTTCTCTACTTAGAAATCAAATGTTCACTATTTCACTTTCTTACATATTTGCCCAACTCTAAAGTTGGTCCAAGTTAGTCTCTGCTTCATTACTCTATCTTTGCACTTTTTCATTTCTTGACTTCTCACTGATTACACATTTCCCAAAGATTCTACAAGCATTTTTATACTCAAGAAAAAAGGTAAACATGATTATACTTTCGGAAAGCCCTGGGAGCATTTGTTTGTCTCTGGTCCTTATTACTAAGAACCTTGATAATGATGTGCTGCTATTAAAAAAGTCACAATATGCTTTAACTATTTCCATTATGAGCTAATAAATTACCAATTATTTTCCCTTAATCCAGAACATTATTTTGTTATTATCTATCAGTTTAAATAAGAGTAGAGATTAAGCATATCAGGATGATCTCACTAGCTCAAATAATTGGTAAAAAAGCAAGAGATATTTAGGATGAATTCATTTATATGTGCCTGAGTTTGTGATGAGAAAGGGAACAACGTTGGCAAAGGAGGTTACAAATATGGCTTTGTTATTTGGCTTTCATCTAATCAGTCTCAGCCATATGAACTTTT
>NW_027406990.1:407-1563 GCF_003265705.2 Callorhinus ursinus | reverse complement strand
AGCTGGAAGTCCGGAATTGTGATGCCGCCAGCTTTGCTCTTCTTTTTCAACATTCCTCTGGCTATTCGGGGTCTTTTCTGGTTCCATACACGTTTTAGGATTATTTGTTCCATTTCTTTGAAAAAAGTGGAGGATGGTATTTTGATGGGGCTTGCTTTGAATGTGTAGATTGCTCTAGGTAGCACTGACATCTTCACAATATTTGTTCTTCCAATCCATGAGCATGGAATGTTTTTCCATTTCTTTGTGTCTTCCTCAATTTCTTTCATGAGTATTTTATAGTTTTCTGAGTACAGAGTCTTTGCCTCTTTGGTTAGATTTATTCCTAGGTATCTTATGGTTTAGGGTGCGATTGTAAATGGGATTGACTCCTTAATTTCTCTCTCTTCTGTGTTGTTGTTGGTGTATAGGAATGCCACTGATTTCTGTGTATTGATTTTATATCCTGCACTTTACTGAATTCCTGTATGAGTTCTAGCAGTTTTGGGGTGGAGTCTTTTGGGTTTTCCACATAAAATATCATATCATCTGCAAAGAGTGAGCGTTTGACTGCTTCTTTGCTGATTCAGATGCCTTTTATTTATTTATTTATTTTTGTCTGATTGCTGTGGCTCGGACTTCTAATACTATGTTGAATAGCAGTGGTGATAGTGGACATCCCTGCCGCCTTCCCGACCTTAGGGGAGAAGCTCTCAGCTTTTCCCCATTGAGAATGATATTTGCTGTAGGTTTTTCATAGATGGCTTTTATGATATTGAGGTATGTGCCCTCTATCCCTATACTCTGAAGAGTTTTGATCAAGAAAGGATGCTGTACTTTGTCAAATGCTTTTTCTGCATCTATTGAGAGGATCATATGATTCTTGTTCTTTCTTTTGTTAATGTATTGTATCACGTTGATTGATTTGCAGATGTTGAACCAACCTTGCAGCCCAGGGATAAATCCCACTTTGTCGTGGTGAATAATCCTTTCAATGTACTGTTGGATCCTATTGGCTAGTATTTTGGTGAGAATTTTTGTATCCATGTTCATCAAGGATATTGGTCTTTAATTCTCCTTTTTGATGGGGTCTTTGGTTGGGGATCAAGGAAATGGTGGTCTCATAAAACGAGTTTGGAAGTTTTCCTTCCATTTCTATTTTTTGGAACAGTTTCAG
>NW_027406990.1:0-307 GCF_003265705.2 Callorhinus ursinus | reverse complement strand
GGGCTTTTGTTTGTTGGGAGATTTTTGATGACTGCTTCAATTTCCTTCATAGTTATAGGTCTGTTCAAGTTTTCTATTTTTTCCTGGTTCAGAGTCATACATCTCTAGGAATGTATCCATTTCTTCCAGGTGATCTAATTTGCTGGCATAGAGTTGCTCATAATATGTTCTTATAATTGTTTGTATTTCTTTGGTGTTGGTTGTGATCTCTCCTCTTTCGTTCAGGATTTTGTTGATTTGGGTCATTTTTCTTTTTGATAAGTCTGGCCAGGGGTTTATCAATCTTGTTAATTCTTTCAAAGAACCA
>NW_027406989.1:0-1563 GCF_003265705.2 Callorhinus ursinus | reverse complement strand
GTGCCTGGCTACCAGGGTTCCAAATTCTGTTGGGCTCTGTTGTCAGGCAATTGAGGTCACCACTGCCTGGGGTCCCCTTACCCAACTTCCTCCTTACACAAGAGACCCCCGAGGGCCCCTCCCCCGGCTGCTCAATGCTCATCCTCCCCCCTTGCCCCATCCACACAGTGACACACAACCAGCCCACCCACAGCCCCCGGGAGGCCTGGGTGCAGCTGATGTCTCTGCTGTGATGGCACAGAGCTGGGTTCACACCTGGTTCCTGTGCGTGCCCAGAGCTGTGAACCTGGACAGAACATGTGCTTCTCTGGGCCTCCCCAGGCTCCGCATGTGCACATCGGGGTATTCTGGCTTCTACTTCTAGTTACACCATTGGAGGTAGGACCTCTACACATGTTTCATACCTGCCTTCACAGGAGTCTGGTGCATACATGGCAATGCAAGAATGAGCGCAGAGCTGGGCTTGGCATGGAACACAGCTCAGAAGGGCTTGGCTCTGCTCTGGGGTCCAGGCAAGGCCACCGCCCTTCTTCCTGTGTCCCAGCCCCCGTGGGAAGGTAGTAATGAACTGATTCTGACCTTGTCCTCTCACAACACAGACTTCCAGAGGCTCCCATTAGCAGTTAGGCTCACGTCCCAGGGCCTCGTCTGTGCCCGTGTGCTGGGCAATCCCCACAGTGGCCCCTGGCACCCCTGAGTCCTGGTCACACATCCCTGTGGAATCCCCTCCCCTCCACAATGGATGGCCTGTGTGACAGCGCTCTCAGGAATGGAATGGCACAAAATGCCGGGATGTCATTTCCAAGGTGGTGGAGGAAAGTCTATGACTTCTCCTGGTTCCCTCTGTCCTGTTTTCATTCTCTGTCTCCTTCTCTGTCTCTGTGTCTGTGTCTCTCACAGAAGCAAGATCTGTGGGTTCCATGGGGAATGTGAGAAACCTCAGAAACCTCCCTTGTCCCCATTTCCCTCTCCGATCCTGGTGCTCCATTCCTTCCTAAGGCCTCCACACCCTGACCAGAGCAGTGATTCTGGATCCTCTTCCAAATGGGGACCCTGAGGCTGCAACAAGGAGGGCCCTGACCTTGGTCTCCAGACTGGTGGCCCAGTGCTCTGCCACGTTCTGCGTACCCAGGTCCTCAGGCCCCCAAGCCCCCAGTGTGTCCTCTGCTGAGAAGGACCTTGAGGGTTTGAAAGAATTTCCCCAGCACTGGGAGCACAGTGAGTCAGGGATGGACATCGAAGGCCAACATGCTCTTTCTACAAGCCTGTGGGACCCTTGGGACACTGCATCTCTGCAGCCCAACTGAGAGAAGAGTAAGCTGAGGCATTTGTGCTGTAGCCCCACTGGACCTGGGGGTGGGTGTCTCTTCCTACTCCCAAGTGCCCAGGGTGGTGTTGGACACTGGAACCCAGACCCTGTCTTCTCCCAGTTCCCTAGCAAATCCCAGGCACCTTGGGGACCCCTGACCATTAGCCTGGCATGTCTCCCCTCCCCATGCTCTGGATCTGGGTCCTTGCCAGGAGTCCTGATGCCTGTCCCATGGCCCAGCTGTCTCCAAACTC
>NW_027406988.1:357-1563 GCF_003265705.2 Callorhinus ursinus | reverse complement strand
CCAGTTCTCCTATTGCATTGTCTTATCAGACACAATACGTGTCAGAACATTACACTGAAAACTACAGAGCATTACTTCCAGAAATTAAAGAACTAAATACATGGGGAGATAAAATTTGTGGTGGATTAGAAGACTCATTATGGTTTAGAGGTCAATTCTTCCCAAATTGATCAAAAGATCTAATACAATGCCAATCAACCTTCCAGCAGACATTTTAGTAAGTATTTCTAAGCTGATCCAAATGTTTATATAGAAATGGAAATGATCTTGAATTATCAAAGCAATGTTAAGAAGAAGGAGAAAGCGACAGACTTACATTTTCTATTCCAGAATTACTCTATAAAACTTTTGTGCAATTTAAAAGTGATTTGTCTGATTATTATTCAGTATAAGAGTTTCTGCACATTCTCACTGCAGCTTGGAAGTTGCTTTACCCCTTTTTCACTGTAGCTACTTGATCAAAACTTTAGCCAATAGTTCCAAAGATTTTAAGTGGAGAGAGAATGCTGAAGCTAGAAAGTATTTCACTTAACAGAGAGAAAGACTAATCCCTGATCATTAGGGCAAGGATGACCCTACCAGACTTAATGAACTCGCCTCTATTTTCCAGTTGGCCAAGACAAAGTGCGGAGCTACTGATACCAGCAGTTTCCTCTGCAGACCTTCATAGTGTTGACTGCTTTGGGTTAACATGGAACCTAGGTGTTGGCTGTGTCCTGAGAGGCTGAAATTGAGTTGAGGCCCAGGGTCCCTGGGTCAGGACAGGTCATCCAGCTGTTGGAAAACACAGAGGGAGACCAGGCCATCCCCAGGCAGCACTGGCCACTTCCTCCAAGGAATCCACCACCACTACACTTCTCATGACTTCTGGTTACTAGACTGAGAGCCCCACGACAATTGGGATAAGGTTTTACTCATCTCTGTACTCATGACTCCTAGGACCAAACCAAGCACTGAGGAAGCTCTTGGAGACATTCGTTCACGGATCTGATAAAGGGGGTGGCAAATTTCTAATCTCAACTACATTCCTGTCCCAAATACCTGCACAAATGCTCTCTGCTTTCTTCCAGGAGGCAACAAATACCCTTCCTTCCAGAGGAGCCTGCCCTACACTCTCAATGCCCCATGACACTCCCCTGTGGTGAGCTCTGATGAAGACGGACTGTCCTCTTGGATTCCTCTCAATGGTTGTCTTATTAGGAAGAG
>NW_027406988.1:0-257 GCF_003265705.2 Callorhinus ursinus | reverse complement strand
CCATCCTCTGCACTGCCACCATACCCCAGGTTAGGAGAGCTACAACAATTTTTAAAAAGATTTTATATATTTATTTGAGAGAGAGAGAGTGAGGGAGAAAGCACGAGTGAGAGAGAGACAGAGAGAAAGATAGAGAACAGCTGGGGAAGGGACAGGGAGAAGCAGACTCCACTGCTGAGCAGGGAGCCATCCCCCCTCAATGGGGCTTGGTCCCTGGAGCCTGGGATCATGACCTGAGCTGAAGGCAGACTCTCGAT
>NW_027406987.1:0-1563 GCF_003265705.2 Callorhinus ursinus | reverse complement strand
CCACTGGAAGTGTGTCTGGGTGTGTCTGTGACATGGGCTGTGGGTAGGGCTGCAGGATGCCGATGGGACACAGGCCTTGTGTTAGAAGCCAGGAGTCCAGGTGAGCTCACCTAGGAATGAACAGAGGTGCAAGAGGACAAAACAGTGACTGAGAAGGTATGACTCTCGGGGCAGGAGGTGATCAAGGTGAGCGTGGGTCCTGGAGGCTGAGGGAAGAAAGCATTAGCATGGCCCCTGTGCTGAGGGTTAGGATGGGCCACGAGATTTCCCGATGTGGGGATCACTGAGGTCTTGCTAGAGCCTGTGGTGGGGAGTTGAGGGTGTGAACGCCCCCTTCCCCCCTAACATGGGAAGGTTTCAGGGAAAATGGGAGGAACAGAGGTGATGGCATTGTGTAGGCTCACCGATTCTGAGAGCTTTTCTGTGAAGGGGAGAAGAGAATGAGGTCATGGCTGTGACAGAAGTGAGCTCACATGACAGCGTTTTCAAGATGGAAGGCACTTTGGCATATTTGTTGTTGGAAGGGACTCAGTAGAGAGGAGACAGTTGGTGACAGGAGGGAGAGATGACCATCGCTGAAGGGTGTCCTTGAAGTTGCGAGGGGGCCAGGGCTCCTGTGTCAGCAGAGTCCCCAGCATCAGCAAGGACCATTAGCAGGAGTGACACCCTTCCCTGGCAATGGGGTTGGGAGAGCCGTGGGGGTGAGTGGCAGAGACAGGGAGGACGAGCTCACTGAACTGAGGAGCCATCCACACAAATGTTGGGGTTCGAATGTGTTGTGGGGAGAGGCGGGCTGCTTACGGAGGCAGGCGTCCATTTTTGGAGGTCCATTTCTATGGGAATCAGGTTTTTGACCAAAGGAATTAGGGAGTCCTTGTGTGCCCTTATGTTGGGGGTGAATGGGGCAGACAGGGGAGTTACAGGGAGAGAGAAGGAGACAATGACAATCAGACTACTTATGTAGTTAGTCACGTAAATGCACTGGTTTTGTGTGTTCTTTATGACAGCCCTAGGAGGAAGGCACTGTGTTCCGTACGTTTTGCAGATGATGAACTATGGCATAGAGGAGTTGCATAACCTGCCCAAGGCTGAACAGCTAATCAGAAATGGAACTAAGTCCCCCACCCAGAGATCAGATTCTGGAGCTTGTGTCCTCATGACTTGGCATCTCTGCTGAATCCCATCTGCCTGCCATGGTTTTCCAGCCATCTGCAGGAGGCCAACGACCAGGGAGCACGAGAAGGTACCCTGACTGACCACAGTGCGTCTCTGATGGGCTGGGGGCTCAGGGTCGCCATCTGCAGAGCCAGCTGTGTCTGGCAGAGTGGGGGCACAAGCACCTTGAACTTGGCATGCACTCAATCACTATTTGCTTTCCCCTCCCATGTTCTAGTATAGAAATTTTAAACATACAGAAGAGCAGACAATTTTATAGTGAATGCCCGTGCACACCACCCAGAATTATTATCATTTATTATTATTTATTATTCTTGTTTTATCACATATTCATCCATCCATCCATCCACACATCCACATCTATCCATCCATCCATCCATCCATCCA
>NW_027406986.1:1000-1563 GCF_003265705.2 Callorhinus ursinus | reverse complement strand
TTGCTGGAGTGGTGGGGGGTGGGAGGGACGGGTGGCTGGGTGATAGAAATTGGGGAGGGTATGTGCTATGGTGAGCACTGTGAATTGTACAAGACCAATGAATCACGGATCTGTATTTCTGAAACAAATAATGCAATATATGTTAAGAAAAAAAAAGAAGAGGAAGATAGCAGAAGGGGAAGAATGAAGGGGAGTAAGTCGGAGGGGGAGACGAACCATGAGAGACGATGGACTCTGAGAAACAAACTGAGGGTTCTAGAGGGGAGAGGGGTGGGGGATGGGTTAGCCTTGTGATGGGTATTAAAGAGGGCACATTCTGCGTGGAGCACTGGGTGTTATGCACAAACAATGAATCATGGAACACAACATCAAAAACTAATGATGTAATGTATGTTGATTAACATAACAATAAAAGTATTTAAAAAAAAGAATGACATCTTGCCATTTGCAACGACATGGATGGAACTGGAGGGTGTTATGCTGATTGAAATAAGTCAATCAGAGAAAGACATGTATCATATGAACTCACTGATATGAGGAATTCTTAATCTCAGGAAACAAAC
>NW_027406986.1:0-900 GCF_003265705.2 Callorhinus ursinus | reverse complement strand
AACCATGAGAGACGATGGACTCTGAAAAACAAACTGAGGGTTCTAGAGGGGAGGAGGGTGGGGGGATGGGTTAGCCTTTGATAGGTATTAAAGTGGGCACATTCTGCGTGGAGCACTGGGTGTTATGCACAGAGAATGAATCATGGAACCCTACATCAAAAACTAATGATGTAATGTATGGTGATTAACATAACAAAAATAAATTTAGAAAAAGAATTCCTCATATCAGTGATATGATACATCATACATGATACATATGAGTGATATGATACATGTCTTTCTCTTATTGACTTATTTCGCTTAACATAATACCCTCTAGTTCCATCCACGTCATAGCAAATGGCAAGATTTCGGTTTTTGGATGGCTGCATAATATTCCATTGTATATATACACCACATCTTCTTTATCCATTCATCTTTGATGGACATCTTGGCTCTTCCCATAGTTTGTGCCATAGAGTTCTTGATGCAACAGATTAATATGATTGACTTGATTAAAAAGTGTCTTTTCCTCAACTATTAAAGTTCTATATTTGTCAACAATATTAACTCCAAATATCTATTTGTGATTGAGCAGTGCAACAGGGTGGCATGTGCACTAATGAATAATCAGAAATCTCTAATTGGGATGGAAGTTTCAGTTGTAATGTCAGATCTGTTTGGTCCAGACTACTATTAAAAATGTGGTCTTCTGCATGTATCATATGACTTCACTGATATGAGGAATTCTTAATCTCAGGAAACAAACTAAAGATTGCTGGAGTGGGGGTGGGGTGGGAGGGATGGGGTGGCTGGGTGATAGACATTGGGGAGGGTATGTGCTATGGTGAGCGCTGTGAATTGTGCAAGACTTTTGAATCACAGATCTGTACCTCTGAAACAAATAATGCAATACATGTT
>NW_027406985.1:0-1563 GCF_003265705.2 Callorhinus ursinus | reverse complement strand
CCACTGGAAGTGTGTCTGGGTGTGTCTGTGACATGGGCTGTGGGTAGGGCTGCAGGATGCCGATGGGACACAGGCCTTGTGTTAGAAGCCAGGAGTCCAGGTGAGCTCACCTAGGAATGAACAGAGGTGCAAGAGGACAAAACAGTGACTGAGAAGGTATGACTCTCGGGGCAGGAGGTGATCAAGGTGAGCGTGGGTCCTGGAGGCTGAGGGAAGAAAGCATTAGCATGGCCCCTGTGCTGAGGGTTAGGATGGGCCATGAGATTTCCCGATGTGGGGATCACTGAGGTCTTGCTAGAGCCTGTGGTGGGGAGTTGAGGGTGTGAACGCCCCCTTCCCCCCTAACATGGGAAGGTTTCAGGGAAAATGGGAGGAACAGAGGTGATGGCATTGTGTAGGCTCACCGATTCTGAGAGCTTTTCTGTGAAGGGGAGAAGAGAATGAGGTCATGGCTGTGACAGAAGTGAGCTCACATGACAGCGTTTTCAAGATGGAAGGCACTTTGGCATATTTGTTGTTGGAAGGGACTCAGTAGAGAGGAGACGGTTGGTGACAGGAGGGAGAGATGACCATCGCTGAAGGGTGTCCTTGAAGTTGCGAGGGGGCCAGGGCTCCTGTGTCAGCAGAGTCCCCAGCATCAGCAAGGACCATTAGCAGGAGTGACACCCTTCCCTGGCAATGGGGTTGGGAGAGCCGTGGGGGTGAGTGGCAGAGACAGGGAGGACGAGCTCACTGAACTGAGGAGCCATCCACACAAATGTTGGGGTTCGAATGTGTTGTGGGGAGAGGCGGGCTGCTTACGGAGGCAGGCGTCCATTTTTGGAGGTCCATTTCTATGGGAATCAGGTTTTTGACCAAAGGAATTAGGGAGTCCTTGTGTGCCCTTATGTTGGGGGTGAATGGGGCAGACAGGGGAGTTACAGGGAGAGAGAAGGAGACAATGACAATCAGACTACTTATGTAGTTAGTCACGTAAATGCACTGGTTTTGTGTGTTCTTTATGACAGCCCTAGGAGGAAGGCACTGTGTTCCGTACGTTTTGCAGATGATGAACTATGGCATAGAGGAGTTGCATAACCTGCCCAAGGCTGAACAGCTAATCAGAAATGGAACTAAGTCCCCCACCCAGAGATCAGATTCTGGAGCTCGTGTCCTCATGACTTGGCATCTCTGCTGAATCCCATCTGCCTGCCGTGGTTTTCCAGCCATCTGCAGGAGGCCAACGACCAGGGAGCACGAGAAGGTACCCTGACTGACCACAGTGCGTCTCTGATGGGCTGGGGGCTCAGGGTCGCCATCTGCAGAGCCAGCTGTGTCTGGCAGAGTGGGGGCACAAGCACCTTGAACTTGGCATGCACTCAATCACTATTTCCTTTCCCCTCCCATGTTCTAGTATAGAAATTTTAAACATACAGAAGAGCAGACAATTTTATAGTGAATGCCCGTGCACACCACCCAGAATTATTATCATTTATTATTATTTATTATTCTTGTTTTATCACATATTCATCCATCCATCCATCCACACATCCACATCTATCCATCCATCCATCCATCCATCCA
>NW_027406984.1:991-1563 GCF_003265705.2 Callorhinus ursinus | reverse complement strand
CCTGTAGTTGTTTCTCTCTCTTTTTCTCAGCCTCTTTATTTTCCATCATTTGGTCTTCTATATCGCTGATTCTTTCTTCTGCCTCATTTATCCTAGCAGTTAGAGCCCTCATTTTTTATTGCACCTCATGAATAGCCTTTTTTCATTTCGACTTGGTTAGATTTTAGTTCTTTTATTTCTCCAGAAAGCGTTTCTCTAATAACTTCCACGCTTTTTTCAAGCCCAGCTAGTATCGTTAAAGTCATGATTCTGAACTCTAGGTCCAACATCTTACTAATGTCAGTATTGAGTAGGTCCCTGGCAGACGGTACTACCTCTTGTTCTTTTTGCTGAGGTGATTTTTTTTTGTCTTGTCATTTTGTCCAGAGGAGAACAGATGAATGAGAGAACAGAATGCTAACAGGTTAACAAAGTCTCCAGCAAATATACTCTATACAAATCAGAAAATACCTGAAACCAGGGGACAAGAATGGGAAAGAAAGAAGAGAAAAAAAAAAGGAAAAAGAAAAAGATAAAAACAAACATAAACAGAAGAAAACAAAAAAAACAGAATATGATCAAATATGATCAGG
>NW_027406984.1:0-891 GCF_003265705.2 Callorhinus ursinus | reverse complement strand
GTTTCCTTCCTCACATTAGGGAAGTTCTCTGCTATAATTTGTTCCAAAATACCTTCTGCCCTGCTCTGTCTTTCTTCTTCTTCTGGGATCCCAATTATTCTAATGTTGTTTCGTCTTATCGTATCGCTTATCTCTGGAATTCTGCCCTTGTGATCCTGTAGTTGTTTCTCTCTCTTTTTCTCAGCCTCTTTATTTTCCATCACTTGGTCTTCTATATCGCTGATTCTTTCTTCTGCCTCATTTATCCTAGCAGTTAGCGCCCTCATTTTTGATTGCATCTCATGAATAGCCTTTTTTCATTTCGACTTGGTTAGATTTTAGTTCTTTTATTTCTCCAGAAAGCGTTTCTCTAATAACTTCCACGCTTTTTTCAAGCCCAGCTAGTATCTTTAAAGTCATGATTCTGAACTCTAGGTCCGACATCTTACTAATGTCAGTATTGAGTAGGTCCCTGGCAGACGGTACTACCTCTTGTTCTTTTTGCTGAGGTGATTTTTTTTTGTCTTGTCATTTTGTCCAGAGGAGAACAGATGAATGAGAGAACAGAATGCTAACAGGTTAACAATGTCTCCAGCAAATATACTCTATACAAATCAGAAAATACCTGAAACCAGGGGACAAGAATGGGAAAGAAAGAAGAGAAAAAAAAAAGGAAAAAGAAAAAGATAAAAACAAACAAAAACAGAAGAAAACAAAAAAAACAGAATATGATCAAATATGATCAGGCTAGTGCATAGATCAGTGCCACACACTAGCTTTTGGGCGTATTTTGGTCTGTTAGAAGAAAATGCCTGCTAAGATTTTAAAGGAAGAAAGACTTATACATGTACAAAATAAGGGTTGATACAATGAAGGGATGGCAGATGACTGTAAAGATGAAAATTATAAAAG
>NW_027406983.1:0-1564 GCF_003265705.2 Callorhinus ursinus | reverse complement strand
TATTCAATTTTGGCAGAATTTTGTGTGACTCCAGCTAAATTATGCTGGTTTTTATTCATAACATAAAGAACAATGAAAGTTGCTAAGTGACTTAAACTTAAATTCTAAAGTCAAACTCAGGAGGTTTGAACCCTTCCCACTGAAGCTGAATTTATAGCTTAACCTTTGATATTCTCTTATAAGAAGGGTTGAAATGCAAAATAGTTGAAGTAGATGGGCAGAAATTGTCATCAAAGTATCAATAAGCATTATGTTTAAACAGCACAAATAGGGCCTGTGAATTCTTAAAACTTACCATGGATCAAAACATGAAGTTGGGGTTTTGGAAGAAAGAAAGAGAAAAGGACAACTACATTTTCTAAACAGTTCTATATATTTTTTATTTCTTGGCAACTGTAGTGGTCACCAATGGAAAGGGTAAGAGATATACCTCTTAGAATCAGCAAAGCTGCCATACTTCTAAGGTGGTCAGAGATTGAATTCTTTAAAAGAGTGTGAGGGGTGCCTGGGTGGCTCAGTTGGTTAAGCATCTGACTTTGGCTTAGGTCATGACCTTGGGGTCCTGGGATCAAGCCCCATCTCAAGCCCTGAATTGGGCTCCATGCTCAGCAGGGAGTCTGCATGGCCCTCTCCCTCTGCCCCTCCCCCTGCTCATGCTGTCTCTCAAATAAATAAAATCTTAAAAAAAATTTAAAAAGTAAAAGAATGTGAAAAATGTATATGTTTTGTTTTTCAAGGTTTTTATTTGTTCATTTAAATTTTCCCCATTTATATAAACAAATACTTCAGAAACTAATGCAGCTGGTGAAGTAGTTGAGCATCAAATCTGTCACTCTTGTGTCAGACCATAAATTTCTTGTCCTATTTCAGAGCACTATATTTCTCTCCATATTTTATAATTTCTACATTGTTAGATTATCAGGTTTATCAGATATAATGTATTTTATCCTTTAAACAATTAAAAAAATGCAATATAATGCCAAAGAAAATATAATAGTATTTTTATTACTTATTGCAGAAAAATGCCTATATATTCTTTTCAAACTTCATAAAATGTATTGTTTCAAAATTAAAAAAATAGTCAGTAAGGAGATTCAAATTCCAGAATGATGAATCAGTTGTGAGAAAATGAAAATTCAGCAGTCACTGGCAATGTATAGGATATAAAATATTCTAAAATACCTTTTCTTTTCAGGGCACCTGGGTGGCTCAGTCAGTCGGTTAAGTGGCTGCCTTTGGCTCAGGTCACGATCCCAGGGTCCTGGGATTGAGCCCCACGTCGGGCTCCCTGCTCAGTGGGGAGCCTGCTTCTCCCTCTCCCTCTTCCTGCCTCTCTGCCTACTTGTGTTCTCTATCTCTCTGTCAAAAAAATAAATAAAATCTTAAAAAAAAATTTTAAAATACCTTTTCTTTTCAACTTTTGTAGTATTAACATCCAATATATGAAATTTACAGAGTAAAAAAATGTACTTATATAAGCAATAGGAAAACCATTTTAGATATGAACATATGAAAACTGTTATGAATAAAAACCAGCATAATTTAGCTGGAGTCACACAAAATT
>NW_027406982.1:0-1564 GCF_003265705.2 Callorhinus ursinus | reverse complement strand
ATTTCTCAGGGATTTGGGGGAGTTTTAATTTAGAGAGTGTCTAGACCAAATTTAGAACCTCTGCTTTAAAGGCCCTGGTGAGAAGGATGTCTTTTTACTTCTTAGTACAGGGGGTGCCTTTTTCATATGGGAGATTGGATTCCTGCTTTCAGGGAGACAGAGGAGGGTTTGAGTGCCCTTGCACCAGTTTCTTTTCGGGTAGCTTCAATTCAAAATAATAAATATCGTCGACATCAGAGAGTCGGGGACCTGGGTTGGCGAAGGAACTGAGAAAAAGAGACTACAATGGTGCCTGGGTGGCTCAGTTGGTTAAGCGACAGCCTTCCGCTCAGGTCATGATCCTGGATTCCAGGGATCGAGTCCCGCATCGGGCTCCCTGCTCAGCAGGGAGTCTGCTTCTCCCTCTGGCCCTCCCCCCCTCATGCTCTCTCTCTCTCTATCTCATTCTCTCTCTCAAATAAATAAATAAAATCTTTTAAAAAAAGAAAAAGAGACGACAGTATAGTGAGGCACAGGGGACCCCGAGCAAACAGCCCGAGATCCTGAGGTTTATTTTCCATAATCTAATATACCTTCTACAGTGATATAGATCTATAATGATTTACAGCAGGGGCTTAGTAAGGCACACCTTCCACGTACACAGGGTTTGTCAAGTGAAGCAATGGCAGTGGAGAAGGAATAAAGAAATCTGCAACTGGATGTGATCAATTAATTGTAAACACCATTGTACTTGGACCTTAACACAGGATAAGAGAACAAAAAAGGGAATGCACAGTGTGCTGTTTATAGCTGGCTTCCTATCTACAAAACATCTTCTGCTGTGTACTTTAGAACAGACCACACACATCCCAAGGGCATTTCACTCTGATCCTTTCGGGTTATTTTTAACCCTGCAATCTCGAGTTTTCTCAGAGATCTCGGAGTCTGAAGGAACATGCACCAGTAGTCGTTGTGGCATTCTGTTTCCCACAAATATGCCATTGTGGTACATTTTGTGCAATTTGACCTTGGCGCCTATGGGTACCATGGTTTCTCTCCGCCTTGCTCATTACTCAGTGCCTATTTCAAAGAGAAAGCTAAACATATTATTCTTAGATATACCAAGGTGGCTCACTCGGTTCAGCGTCTGACTCTTGATTTCAGCTCAGGTCATGATCTCAGGGTCATACGATTGAGCCCCAGTTTTGTCTTCATGCTCAGTGCAGAGTCAGCTTGGGATTCTTTCTTCCTCTCCGTCTGCCCATCACCCCTGTTCTAAATAAATGAATAATATTTAAAAAAGAAATACAAAATAAATACCATGACCTTATGTGAAACTAATACAATGCCGTATGTTAAGTGGACCAGATTATTTTAAAAATTATTTTAAAGCGCACCTGGGTGGCTCAGTTGTTTAAGTGTCAGTCTTTGGCTCAGGTCAGAATCCCAGGGTCCTGGGATAAGCCCGTATGTCCAGCTCCCTGCTCATTGGTGAGTCTCCTTCTCTCTGTTCCTCTTCCAGTACCCCCACCACTGCTCCTGATCTCTCAAGTACTCTCTCTCAAATAAGTAAATTAAAAAATTT
>NW_027406981.1:0-1564 GCF_003265705.2 Callorhinus ursinus | reverse complement strand
TTGGTCTAAACTGTAGTCGGAACTAATCTCAAGGAACTTTGGCTACAAAATAGTCCAAATTCTCTTAAATTTTGCTCCTCCAGGGTCACCTTAGCAGGAAGACATTGTTTGGTTTTCTCATATCGAGGAGAAACTCCTGGGTGCCAGGGGCAGAATGCCGGATAGAGAGTCAGTTGATGAGGGAAACAAGGGCAGGAGAAATGTCGCTTAAATTCAATCTCCTCCCGCTGTAGCCCCTGAGAGACTCGTGACGCATGCGGATTGTGAGCTTCCTCAAGGACCTCATGGGTGCCTTAGTGTCCTCATGTGTGTGTTTTATTGAAGACTGAAGTAAGCTCGTCTTCACAGCAGCTAGCCCCTTCATTCCTGAAAGCCTGGCTTCCATATTCCTTAGAGATTTATAGTATCCCTCACCTCCAGTAATTATAAAGTATATAATCAGTCAATCCTCACAATCCCAGTGAGCTTTCTGCCCATGGGTCCTGTCTCCAGGCTATAGTAAAATCATCTTTTTTCAACATTCAATGTCTCAAAAATTCATTCTTGACCATTGGGCTTGGCAATCCCATATCACTATGACAGGTCAGGATCGAACCAGAGACAGGGCGTCCACCCGTGTCTGACTGAGGGTAGAGCACTGTCCAGAGAGTTTGCATTCACTGCACTTACGGAACACCTACCATGTTAGTCTAGGATGTGGGACATATGTGGACATGACAGGAAGTGTGTGCAGGCTCAGGGAGCTGACAGTGGGTGGGGGAAGAGAGAGGACACAAGCTAAATATATTGTCATGGAAAGCTGTGTCTCAGGATAATGAGGAGGGGTGGGGTTGGTGGGGTGGAGCCGGAGCATTGGAGGGGTGCACACGGAACTCCACAATCTGATGCGTCATCATGGCATCCCTGTTCTGCACAGACAGTGAAGGAACATGAGGGAGCATGTAGGTGGAATGTGGCAGGGACTGTGGACTCTGTCCCAGTCAGCCTGGGAGTTCTGGACAAGGGGTTGATGGGGAGGAAAGTAAGAGTCCTCATGACCTGGGGAAGCAGGGACTGAGAATGGGAGTGGGAAGGAGAGGTTAGAGGTGGGGGGCTTGGGAACAGTGGGTAGAGGGGTTCCACCAGCTGGGGCAGTATGAGAACCCACCTCTGATGCAGGATGACTTATATCTCATGTTTCCAGGAGTTAGGATCAGCCCCTGACCCAAGGGATTGTTCGTCAGGAGTCCTAGAGACGCACATACGTACTTACTCTTAACGGGACCTTGATGAAACTTCACCTGTGCCTGTTGTTGGAGAGAAAGGATTTCCTGTTCTCTTCAAGGTCCATTTGGCTGAATCAGAATCAAATGAGATTGGTGGATGAGCAGTTCATAATCAATATTAATAGCCTACATAACGTGAATCCACAAAGATCTGGAGAATTCCAAAGACAGTCAGGCAACATGACGTTTACATTAGTGAAGCAGCGGGTAAGGGTCTGAGGATCAAAGAGGAGAAAGAGCATTAGCAGGACAGTGAGAGGACATGTTTGCAAACAAAGGTTGTCCTGCTCTGTAGATAC
>NW_027406980.1:0-1564 GCF_003265705.2 Callorhinus ursinus | reverse complement strand
TATTCAATTTTGGCAGAATTTTGTGTGACTCCAGCTAAATTATGCTGTTTTTTATTCATAACAGTTTTCATATGTTCATATCTAAAATGGTTTTCCTATTGCTTATATAAGTACATTTTTTTACTCTGTAAATTTCATATATTGGATGTTAATACTACAAAAGTTGAAAAGAAAAGGTATTTTAAAATTTTTTTTTAAGATTTTATTTATTTTTTTGACAGAGAGATAGAGAACACAAGTAGGCAGAGAGGCAGGAAGAGGGAGAGGGAGAAGCAGGCTCCCCACTGAGCAGGGAGCCCGACGTGGGGCTCAATCCCAGGACCCTGGGATCGTGACCTGAGCCAAAGGCAGCCACTTAACCGACTGACTGAGCCACCCAGGTGCCCTGAAAAGAAAAGGTATTTTAGAATATTTTATATCCTATACATTGCCAGTGACTGCTGAATTTTCATTTTCTCACAACTGATTCATCATTCTGGAATTTGAATCTCCTTACTGACTATTTTTTTAATTTTGAAACAATACATTTTATGAAGTTTGAAAAGAATATATAGGCATTTTTCTGCAATAAGTAATAAAAATACTATTATATTTTCTTTGGCATTATATTGCATTTTTTTAATTGTTTAAAGGATAAAATACATTATATCTGATAAACCTGATAATCTAACAATGTAGAAATTATAAAATATGGAGAGAAATATAGTGCTCTGAAATAGGACAAGAAATTTATGGTCTGACACAAGAGTGACAGATTTGATGCTCAACTACTTCACCAGCTGCATTAGTTTCTGAAGTATTTGTTTATATAAATGGGGAAAATTTAAATGAACAAATAAAAACCTTGAAAAACAAAACATATACATTTTTCACATTCTTTTACTTTTTAAATTTTTTTTAAGATTTTATTTATTTGAGAGACAGCATGAGCAGGGGGAGGGGCAGAGGGAGAGGGCCATGCAGACTCCCTGCTGAGCATGGAGCCCAATTCAGGGCTTGAGATGGGGCTTGATCCCAGGACCCCAAGGTCATGACCTAAGCCAAAGTCAGATGCTTAACCAACTGAGCCACCCAGGCACCCCTCACACTCTTTTAAAGAATTCAATCTCTGACCACCTTAGAAGTATGGCAGCTTTGCTGATTCTAAGAGGTATATCTCTTACCCTTTCTATTGGTGACCACTACAGTTGCCAAGAAATAAAAAATATATAGAACTGTTTAGAAAATGTAGTTGTCCTTTTCTCTTTCTTTCTTCCAAAACCCCAACTTCATGTTTTGATCCATGGTAAGTTTTAAGAATTCACAGGCCCTATTTGTGCTGTTTAAACATAATGCTTATTGATACTTTGATGACAATTTCTGCCCATCTACTTCAACTATTTTGCATTTCAACCCTTCTTATAAGAGAATATCAAAGGTTAAGCTATAAATTCAGCTTCAGTGGGAAGGGTTCAAACCTCCTGAGTTTGACTTTAGAATTTAAGTTTAAGTCACTTAGCAACTTTCATTGTTCTTTATGTTATGAATAAAAACCAGCATAATTTAGCTGGAGTCACACAAAATT
>NW_027406979.1:0-1565 GCF_003265705.2 Callorhinus ursinus | reverse complement strand
TAGAGGGTACATACCTCAATATCATAAAAGCCATCTATGAAAAACCTACAGCGAATATCATTCTCAATGGGGAAAGGCTGAGAGCTTTTCCCCTAAGGTCAGGAACGCGGCAGGGATGTCCACTCTCACCACTGCTATTCAACATAGTATTAGAAGTCCTAGCCACATCCATCAGACAACAAAAAGAAATCAAAGGCATCCAAATCGGCAAAGAGGAAGTCAAACTCTCACTCTTTGCAGATGATAGGATACTGTATGTGGAAAACCCAGAAGACTCCACCCCAAAACTGCTAGAACTCAGACAGGAATTCAGTAAAGTAGCAGGATAGAAAATCAATGCACAGAAATCAGTGGCATTCCTATACACCAACAACAAGACAGAAGAGAGACAAATCAAGGAGTCGATCCCATTTACAATTTCACCCAAAACCATGAGTTACCTAGGAATAAATTTAACGAAAGAGGCAAAGGATCTGTACTCAGAAAACTATAAAATACTCATGAAAGAAATTGAAGAAGACACAAAGAAATGGAAAAACGTTCCATGCTCATGGATTGGGAGAATCAACATTGTGAAGATGTCAATGCTACCTAGAGCAATCTACACATTCAATGCAATCCCCATCAAAATACCATCCACTTTTTTCAAAGAAATGGAACAAATAATCCTAAAATTTGTATGGAACCAGAAGAGACCCCGAATAGCCAGAGGAATATTGAAGAAGAAAAGCAAAGCTGGCGGCATCACAATTCCGCACTTCCAGCTCTATTACAAAGCTGTCTTCATCAAGACAGTATGGTACTGGCACAAAAACAGACACATAGATCAATGGAACAGAATCGAGAGCCCAGAAATGGACCCTCAACTCTATGGTCAACTTAATCTTTGATAAAGCAGGAAAGAATGTCCAATGGCAAAAAGACAGTCTCTTCAACAAATGGTGTTGGGAAAATTGGACAGCCACATGCAGAAGAATGAAACTGGACCATTTCCTTACACCACACACAAAAACAGACTCCAAATGGTTGAAAGACCTAAACGTGAGACAGGAGTCCATCAAAATCCTAAAGGAGAACACAGGCAGCAACCTCTTCGACCTCAGCCGCAGCAACTTCTTCCTAGAAACATCGCCAAAGGCACGGGAAGCCAGGTCAAAAATGAACTATTGGGATTTCATCAAGATAAAAAGCTTTTGCACAGCAAAAGAAACAGTCCACAAAACCAAAAGACAACCGACAGAATGGGAGAAAATATTTGCAAATGACAGATCAGATAAAGGGCTAGTATCCAAAATCTATAAAGAACTTATCAAACTCAACACCCAAAGAACAAATAATCCAATCAAGAAATGGGCAGAAGACATGAACAGACATTTTTCCAAAGAAGACATCCAAATGGCCAACAGGCACATGAAAAAGTGCTCAACATCGCTCGGCATCAGGGAAATCCAAATCAAAACCTCAATGAAATACCACCTCACACCAGTCAGAATGGCTAAAATAATAAGTCAGGGTACCACAGATGTTGGCGGGGATGTGGAGAAAGGGGAACCTTCCTACACTGT
>NW_027406978.1:0-1565 GCF_003265705.2 Callorhinus ursinus | reverse complement strand
TCTTGCAGACAGCATATGGATGGGTCTTGTTTTTTAATCCAATCTGATAGCCTGTGTCTTTTGATTGGGGCATTTAGCCCATTTACATTCAGGGTAACTATTGAAAGGCATGAATTAATGCCATTGTATTGCCTGTAAGGTGACTGTTACTGTATATTGTCTGTGTTCCTTTCCGATCTATGCTGCTTTTAGGCTCTCTCTTTGTTTCGAGGACCCCTTTCAATATTTCTTGGAGGGCTGGTTTCGTGTTTGCAAATTCCTTTAGTTTTTGTTTGTTCTGGAAGCTTTTGATCTCTCCTTCTATTTTCAATGACAGCCTAGCTGGATATAGTATTCTTGGCTGCATATTTTTCTCATTTAGTGTCTGAAGATATGCCAGTCCTTTCTGGCCTGCCAGGTCTCTGTGGATAGGTCTGTTGCCAATCTAATGTTTCTACCATTGTAGGTTACATATCTCTTCTCCCGAGCGGCTTTCAGGATTTTCTCTTTGTCTCTGAGAGTCGTAAGTTTTACTATTAGATGTTGGGGTGTTGACCTATTTTTACTGATTTTGAGAGGGGTTCTCTGTGCCTCCTGGATTTTGATGCCTGTTTCCTTCCTCACATTAAGGAAGTTCTCTGCCATTATTTGCTGCAATATACCCTTTGCTCCTCTTTCTCTTTCTCCTTCTTCTGGGATCCCAATTATTCTAATGTTGTTTCATCTTATCATATAGCTTATCTCTCGAATTCTGCCCTCGTGATCCTGTAGTTCTTTCTCTCTCTTTTTCTCAGCCTCTTTATTTTCCATCATTTGGTCTTTTATATCGCTGATTCTCTCTTCTGCCTCATTTATCCTAGCAGTCAGTGCCCCCATTTTTATTGCACCTCATTAATAGCCTTTTTGATTTCGACTTGGTTAGATTTAATTCTTTTATTTCTCCAGAAAGGGTTTCTCTAATAACTTCCATGCTTTTTTCAAGCCCAGCTAATATCTTTAAAGTCATGATTCTGAACTCTAGGTCCAACATCGTACTAATGTCTGTATTGAGTAGGTCCCTGACTGATGGTACTATCTCTTGTTCTTTTTGCTGAGGTGATTTTTTTCTTCTTGTCATTTTGTCCAGAGGGGAATAGATGAATGAGAGAACAAAATGCTAACAGGTTCACAATGTCCCCCGCAAATATACTCTATACAAATCAGAAAAGACCTGAAACCAGGGGAAAAGAAAGGGAAAGAAAGAAAAAAGAAAGAGAAAAGAAAGAGAAAAGAAAGAAAAGAAAAAAAAAAGAAAAATAAATACAAAAACAGAACAATACGAAAAAAACCGAATATGATCAAATATGATCAGGCTAGTGCATAGATCAGTGCCACACACTAGATTTTGGGTATATTTTGGTCTGTTAGAAAAAAGTGCCTCCTAAAATTTTAAAGGAAGAAAGACATATATGTACAAAATAAGGTTTGATACAATGAAGGGATGGAAGATGACTGTAAAGATGAAAATTATAAAAGATTTTATAAAAGCAATTGATATGATAAGTAGTTGTTTGAAAAAAGAAAGAGGAAGATTTAAAAAAAAAAGA
>NW_027406977.1:0-1565 GCF_003265705.2 Callorhinus ursinus | reverse complement strand
CAGGGAGCCTGAGGTGAGAGGTTCCATCCCAGAATCCTGAGATCATGACCTGAGCAGAAGGCAAATACCTAATTGGCTGAGCCACCTAGGTGCCCCTGTAGCTCTATAACTTTTGAAGTCCGGTAGTGTCAGGTCTCAGACTTTGCGCTTCTCCTTCAATATGGTGTTGACTATTCTGGGTCTTTTTTCTTTCGATTTAAACATTTAAAGTCAGTTTTTGTCATATCCACAAAATAACATTGTTGGATTTTGATTTGGATTGCACAAATCTATAGATCAAGTTGGGAAGAAGTGACATCTTGACAATATTGAGTCTTCCTGTCCATGAACATGAACTATTTCTCCATTAGTTTAGTTTTTCTTTAATTTTGTTCATCAGAGTTTTGTAGTTTTCCTCATATAAACTTTGTAAGCATTTTTTGGACTTCTACCTGTTTTATTTTCGGTAGTACTAATGTGAATTGTATTGTTTTAAATTTCTAACTCCATTTTTTTCACTGCTGGTATATAGGAAAGCAATTAAATATTGTATAATAACTTGTATCCTGCAACCTTGCTAAAACTGCTTATTCCAGAATTGCTAATATTTTATACATAGAGATTATGTCATCTGTGAACAAAGACAGTTTTATTTCTTCTTTCCCAATTTGTATCTCTTCTACTTCCCCTTTTTTTGTCTTACTGCATTAACTGGAATTTCCAGTACAGTATTGAAAAGCAATGTTGAGATGTACCTCCTTGCCTTGTTCCTGATCTTAGTGGGAAAGCTTTGAGTTTCTCACCATTTTGTATGATGTGACCTCCAGGGATTTTGTACATTTTTTTTATCAAGTTGAGGAAGGAAGTTCCCCACTTTACTGATTTTTTTTGTAAACATGAATGGGTATTGGATTTTGTCAAATGGTTTTTCTGTATTTAGGATATGATCATGTGATTATTCTTATTCTATTCTATTCTATATTGCATAGAACTTGATTGAGATGGATGGTTTCTTTCCATGTGACTTCCCCCGAGAGCAGTGCATTCACTAGTGCCAAAGGCCTATTGGACACTAAACAGATGGAGGGGATCAGTCCCTGAGCTCATGGAGGTAGCATTCTGAAAGAAAGAACAAAGCACAGTGAAGCAATGTCAGTGTCTCCTGGAACGAGTGTTTGAGCTCAGGGGATGGACAGAAGGGCCTGGGCGATGGACTAGTTTGTAGAGGGAAATGTTCTCTGAGGAGTTCCTGCGGCAAACCTAAGTGGCAAGGCTCATGGAGCTTCGGAGCAGCACTCCAGGGGAGAGAGCTAGTGAAAGGGTGACATGCAGACGTGGAGAGCTAGACGGTGCGGTAGAAAAAGGAACATGTGTCCACGGGAGGTCTCAACAGGACCAGTGTGGGATACAGGGGATTGCTTAGTTTTCACTCAGTCCTCCACAGGGAGATCAGCTGAATGGGCAGAGAGGAGCAAAGCTGGGCACGTGGGTGTTTACTGGAAGGGAGTCCAGGAGGGCATTTGGGTTTGGGCATGAGCAAGTAGGAGACTGGGGCCATTTGTGAAGCTGAACTGGGCAGATCATCT
>NW_027406976.1:0-1565 GCF_003265705.2 Callorhinus ursinus | reverse complement strand
AACTCTGAAGGAACAAAACATTTTAAAAAGTCAACAATGTTTCAAACAAAAAGTCATAAAAATCATAATTATATTGCTCTGGACATTCACTTTCATGTTATTCATTTTTTGTTCTGTTTGAATCCAGTTCTTCTATGAGTTCTGGCAAT
This sequence comes from Callorhinus ursinus, assembly GCF_003265705.2. Lineage (NCBI taxonomy): Eukaryota > Metazoa > Chordata > Mammalia > Carnivora > Otariidae > Callorhinus > Callorhinus ursinus. The sequence goes on along the minus strand of NW_027406976.1, from coordinate 1,416 downwards.
TTTTACCTTAGTTTTACTCTCTTAAAGGTATCAGAAACCTACATATTTTCAAAGTTCTGCCCATGAATATCCTTGAAGATGTAACACATTTGCAGTAGCAACGGAATAAGATGGGAACTGTACGTGACAAGACATGACAGTGGCCATGGCTACGGATGGCTTAGAGATCATTACGATCCAATTGACAAGGAAATGTGTTATTCCCGTGGCACGGAACAAAACCATTTATCAAACACAAATACGGAGAGGTACATAGTTGTAAGCAAAATGTAGGATTTCTTAAAATATTAAAAATATATGTTTTTATTTTGGTAAAACAGAGTGAATATTTTCCAAGCAGATAATTTTAAACATGAAGTAAAACTTTTGTTTACCATTTTTTTGATAAAAGCAGACCAATAATTTAAGAAAAATTTGACCTTTTAACCAAGTTAAAACAGAATTCTAATTTTGCATCCACATAGTTTTATATTAAAGCTCACTTACTTAGTTAAATTTATCTTAATTTGAACGAGGTTTGACCACACATAAAATTCCTTTCTAGGTTCCTTTCCCAAAAACCTACTACAACTTTCTCCTATTGTCTCAGGACCCCAGCATCACCCTCTCTGTGTCTCTCCCCGTTGCAGGGTCCTGGGCCCAGTCTGTGCTGACTCAGCCGCCCTCCGTGTCTGGGGCCCTGGGCCAGAAGGTCACCGTCTCCTGCACTGGAAGCAGCTCCTACATAGGTTGATATTACGTGGGCTGGCATCAACAACTCCCAGAGCCTGCCCCAGAGCCACCGTTTATGCTAATAGCAACCGACCCTCAGGCATCACAGATTGATTCTCTCCTTCTGTGTCTGGCAACTCAGGCTCCCTGACCATCGCTGGGCTTCAGGCTGAGGATGAGCCTGATTACTCCTGCCCGCCCTATGACAGTGGACTCCATGCTCACACCGTGCTCCCGGGCTGTGGGAAAGCAACACAGACGTGCTGTGCCTGGAGCAACAGGGCTCCCCGTGCAGCCCTATTTCCTGGCCAAGCCAACTGCTTGCTTGCTTTCTTTGGTACAACCTGGGGCCTGAGATCCATCTGAGGGAATTTGTCCATGAATTCATTTCACATTCTTTAAAATTTGTCCCTGAACCCTGTTCTTGACATCCAGAGATTCTGTCATTTTCTCAAATTGAGCAAAAATTTCTGGGTACCATGGCAGGATGGCCGGTGGACAGAGTCCACCATGAGTTGGGGAAGAACCGGCAAAACACAGTCTAGCGATGTGTGAGTCCTGACACGTCGGGCGTGTCCTAAATGTGTCCTGTACCAACAGCTCCCATTTATGGGACCCCAAAATTGCAACTATTATGATGTGAGTCCCTCTGGGGACCCTGATCCTTTCTTTGCTTCCATGTCTTACAGCTCTGGCTCCCTGACC
>NW_027406975.1:0-1565 GCF_003265705.2 Callorhinus ursinus | reverse complement strand
CTGCTATCTTTTTTTTTCTTAACATATATTGCATTATTTGTTTCAGAAGTACAGATCTGTGATTCAACAGTCTTGCACAATTCACAGCGCTCACCGTAGCACATACCCTCCCCAATGTCTATCACCCAGCCACCCCATCCCTCCCACCCCCCACCACTCCAGCAACTCTCAGTATGTTTCCTGAGATTAAGAATTCCTCATATCACTGAGGTCATATGATACATGTCTTTCTCTGATGGACTTATTTCACTCAGCATAACACCCTCCAGTTCCAACCACGTCGTTGCAAATGGCAAGATCTCATTCCTTTTGATGGCTGCATAATATTCCATTGGGTGTATATACCACCTCTTCTTTATCCATTCATCTGTCGATGGACATCTTGGCTCTTTCCACAGTTTGGCTATTGTGGACATGGCTGCTATAAACATGGGGGTGCACGTACCCCTTCGGATCCCTACATTTGTATCTTTGTGGTAAATACCCAGTAGTGCAATTGCTGGATCGTATGGTAGCTCTATTTACAACTGTTTGAGGACCCTCCATACTGTTTTCCAGAGTGGTTGCACCAGCTTGCATTCCCACCAACAGTGTAGGAGGGTTCCCCTTTCTCCACATCCCCGCCAACATCTGTCGTTTCCTGACTAGTTAACTGTAGCCATTCTGACTGGTGTGAGGTGGTATCTCATTGAGGTTTTGATTTGGATTTCCCTGATGCTGAGCGATGTTGAGCACTTTTTCATGAGTCTGTTGGCCATTTGGATGTCTTCTTTGGAAAAATGTCTGTTCACGTCTTCTGCCCATTTCTTGATTGGATTATTTGTTCTTTGGGTGTTGAGTTTGATAAGTTCTTTATAGATTTTGGATACTAGCCCTTTATCTGATATGTCATTTGCAAATATCTTCTCCCATTCTGTAGGTTGTCTTTTGGTTTTCTGGACTATTTCTGTTGCTGTGCAAAAGCTTTTTATCTTGATGAAGTCCCAAGAGTTCATTTTTGCCCTTGCTTCGCTTGCCTTTGGCGATGTTTCTAGGAAGAAGTTGCTGCGGCTGAGGTCGAAGAGGTTGCTGCCTGTGTTCTCCTTTAGGATTTTGATGGGCTCCTATCTCACATTTAGGTCTTTCAACCATTTGGAGTCTATTTTTGTGTGTGGTGTAAGGAAATGGTCCCGTTTCATTCTTCTGTGGCTGTCCAATTTTCCCAACACCATCTGTTGAAGAGACTGTCTTTTTTCCAGTGGACATTCTTTCCTGCTTTGTCAAAGATGAGTTGACCATAGAGTTGAGGGTCCATTTCTGGGCTCTCTATTCTGTTCCATTGATCTATGTGTCTGTTTTTGTGCCAGTACCATACAGTCTTGATGATGACAGCTTTGTATGTAATAGAGCGAGAAGTCCGGAATTGTGATGCCGCCAGCGTTGCTTTTCTTTTTCAACATTCCTCTGGCTATTCGGGGTCTCTTCTGGTTCCATACAAATTTTAGGATTATTTGTTCCATTTCTTTGAAAAAAGTGGATGGTATTTTGATGGGGATTGCATTGAATGTGTAGATCGCTCTAGGTAG
>NW_027406974.1:1190-1565 GCF_003265705.2 Callorhinus ursinus | reverse complement strand
TAAAGAAGAGGTGGTATATATACACAGTGGAATATTATGCAGCCATCAAAAGGAATGACCTCTTGCCATTTGCAACGACGTGGATGGAACTGGAGGGTGTTATGCTGAGTGAAATAAGTCAATCAGAGAAAGACATGTATCATATGACCTCACTGATATGAGGAATTCTTAATCTCAGGAAACAAACTGAGGGTTGTTGGAGTGGTGGGGGGTGGGAGGGATGGGGTGCCTGGGTGATAGACATTGGGGAGGGTATGTGCTATGGTGAGCGCTATGAATTGTGCAAGACTGTTGAATCACAGACCTGTACTTCTGAAACAAATAATGCAAGATATGTTAAAAAAAAAGAAAAAGAAGAAGATAGCAGGAGGGGAA
>NW_027406974.1:0-1090 GCF_003265705.2 Callorhinus ursinus | reverse complement strand
GGGGTTAGCCTGGTGATGGGTATTAAGGAGGGCACGTTCTGCGTGGAGCACTGGGTGTTATGCTCAAACAATGAATCATGGAACACTACATCAAGAACTAATGATGTAATGTATGGTGATTAACATAAAAATAAAAAATTTAAAAAAAGGAGGGCACTTGTTGGGAGGAGCACCGGGTATTATATGTAAGTGACGAATCACTAAATTCTATTCCTGAAACCAATATTACACTGTTAACTAACTGGAATTTAAATTAAAATTTGAAACAATAAATAAAAATAAAATAAAATAAAATAAAATGATGGAGCCTGCAGATGGCCTGTCATATGGGTGTGGGACACCTCCCCTTCTGTCTCCTTGTTTGTTGGGGTGCCATGCCTCTGCAGAAGGGTGTCTGCTCTCATCCCATGCATTTCAGCAACTGCACTTCACGGCTACATCACTGGAAGGACCCATAAATAATTGTGTGTTCTTAGTAGGGATGAGCAAAACACTAATTTGAACATCTGGCCCCAGTGAGGCATGTAGTATCCTTGGAGAAAAAAGGAAGACCCAAATGGCAGTAGCCTTAAAGTCTTTGCTTTCAAGGGTTAATGGAACACCCACCCACCCACAATCCTAGATAAGATGGCATGTGCCCTGACAGATGATGAGCCTACTTGAGCAAGGACATGGTCTGTGCTCCTGCTATCCTGCTATACACAGGGTCACCGCACATTGTCCCTCTGGGGTCGGGACCCCTGTTGTTCAGCTTTTTGGTTTGGTTTGTTGGTCAGGGAGCTCTTAACTTCCATTTACTTACATAATGAATCGTTCCTGGAGGAGACAGCCCATCTCCCCCATCACCCCCAGGACCACGCCAGCTGTGGCGGCAGGAAAGGCCATATGGATGGGAGGATTGGAGCATCCACTCACTTTCCCCATGTGTGTGGCACTTCCTCTGGCCAGCACGGTTAGCTCCCAAGACCTCTCTATAGACAACGGCAGAGTGTAAGTGAAGAGTAAGAAATCGAGCCCCTTGAGGCAGCCTATTCCAGATCAGTAGGCAGTGGGAGCTCACTGATGTTCCTTGTGCTGTGTCTTCATCAAC
>NW_027406973.1:215-1565 GCF_003265705.2 Callorhinus ursinus | reverse complement strand
GGACTTCCAGCTCTATTACAAAGCTGTCATCATCAAGACAGTATGGTACTGGCACAAAAACAGACACATAGATCAATGGAACAGTATCGAGAGCCCAGAAATGGATCCTCAACTCAATGGTCAACTCATCTTTGACAAAGCAGGAAAGAATGTCCAATGGCAAAAAGACAGTCTCTTGAACAAGTGGTGTTGGGAAAATTGGACAGCCACATGCAGAAGAATGAAACTGGACCATTTCCTTACACCACACACAAATATAGACTCAAAATGGTTGAAAGACCTAAACGTGAGACAAGAGTCCATCAAAATCCTAAAGGAGAACACAGGTAGCAACCTCTTCGACCTCAGCCGCAGCAACTTCTTCCTAGAAACATCGCCAAAGGCAAGGGAAGCAAGGACAAAAATGAACTCTTGGGATTTCATCAAAATAAGAAGCTTTTGCACAGCGAAAGAAACAGTCCACAAAACCAAAAGACAACCGACAGAATGGGAGAAGATATTTGCAAATGACAGATCAGATAAAGGGCTAGTATCCAAAATCTATAAAGAACTTATCAAACTCAACACCCAAAGAACAGATAATCCAATCAAGAGATGGGCAGAAGACATGAACAGATATTTTTCCAAAGAAGCCATCCAAATGGACAACAGACACATGAAAAAGTGCTCAACATCGCTCGGCATCAGGGAAATCCAAATCAAAGCCTCAATGAAATACCACCTCATACCAGTCACAATGCCTAAAATTAACAAGTCAGGAAACGACAGATGTTGGCGGGGATGCGGAGAAAGGGGTACCCTCCTACACTGCTGGTGGGAATACAAGCCGGTGCAGCCACTCTGGAAAACAGTGTGGAGGTTCCTTAAACAGTTGAAAATAGAACTACCATACGATCCAGCAATTGCACTACTGGGTATTTACCCCAAAGATACAAATGTAGGGATCCGAAGGGGTACATGCATCCCAATGTTTATAGCAGCAATGTCCACAATAGCCAAACTGTGGAAATAGTCAAGATGTCCATCAACAGATGAATGGATAAAGAAGAAGTGGTATCTATACACAATGGAATATTATGCAGCCATCAAAAGGAATGAGATCTTGCCATTTGCAACGACGTGGATGGAAGTGGAGGGTGTTACACTGAGTGAAATAAGTCAATCCGAGAAAGACATGTATCATATGACCTCACTGATATGAGGAATTCTTAATCTCAGGAAACAAACTGAGGGTTGCTGGAGTGGTGGGGAGTGGGAGTGAGGGGGTGTCTGGGTGATAGTCATTGGGGAGGGTATGTGCTACAGTGAGCGCTGTGAATTGTGCAAGAGTGTTGAATCACAGATCTGTAC
>NW_027406973.1:0-115 GCF_003265705.2 Callorhinus ursinus | reverse complement strand
AAACAAACTGAGGGTTCTAGAGGGGAGGGGGGTGGGGGGATGGGTTAGCCTGGTGATGGGTATTAAAGAGGGCACATTCTGCGTGGAGCACTGGGTGTTATGCACAATGAATCAT
>NW_027406972.1:0-1566 GCF_003265705.2 Callorhinus ursinus | reverse complement strand
TGTTCAGAACTTCTTGTCTCCTGGAGCCAAGAGAGAGAAGTGCTGTCAGGGGGGGAGGAGAAGGCAACTCCCACCTACGACCTGCACACCTGCTTCGGTTTCTGGGAGAAGGGCAAACACATGCTTGTTTTTTAATTAGTAATTATCTTCATTCTAAAGTAGACCAATGACTTTGACATTTTTGGATAAGCGAAATTACTCTTCCAACTGAACACCTCAACTCTTCTGTTCCTCATGCAAATTGAGTGGGGTCTGGTTTACTCCAGGCTCCAGGACCTCACCTGGAGGATCCTCCTGCACCATCCTGACAGACCATTACCACCATCCCCGGGGGACATGAAACCATCCTGTCTTTGGGATGACAGGCCTCCTTCAGGAGCCAGGGAGGGGACTGGCCCCTCACCCCTCCCCAGGTCCAGGACTCCCGGGACATGCAAAAGATCTTCATCTGAGGAGGAATCTTGGAGAGCAAGTGTGTGTCGTCAGCCCAGCAAGTGAAAGAACCAAACTCCGACGCTCAGTTTCCAACAGAAGCAGAATTTCAATGTGCCATTTGGGGGCAGCCTCCTCCCCTCTTACGTGGCCTTGTGGTACCCCAAGGAAAGTCTGCTTTGTTCCACCTCCCTCAGAGAGAGGAGTTGGCCCCATGTCACGGGGTCCCCACTACATCCCCATTGCTGAGGAAGAGACACACACAGGGGCCTAGTGTCAGGAGTGTGGTCGGCCATTGCTCCTAGGCTCTCAGCCAGGGGCCTGGCGGCTGTTGGAAAAACTGAATTGCTTTTGGGGGAAGGAGTGCTCACTGCCCACACCGCTCACCATCCCCCCATGCAACTGCAATCCAGGCTCTCTACCCAGCTTACGTCAATCACCAGCACTCCACATGTTCCTGCCATGGGAGGGAACATTCAGCATCACCCCACTGCACAGAGGAGGAGAGCGAGGCCCAGACAGGGGAGGTAAATGACTCCAGTCCCAGAGCTGGTCAGCAGAAAAGCTGGAAAGCCAGCCATCCAAAGCCCCTGCTAGACCAGCCAGAGACTCCCTGAGTTGAAAGTAAGCCCTCCCCTGCCTAAGCAGCCACGCCCTGGCCCCTGACCTTCATGATGGCCTGTTCTTGACCTTGAAGGTGAGCCGGACGACTAGGAGGGGGAGTTCAGCTGCTGGGACAGGCTGGAGCTACAGGACGGAATGACACATCTGAGCTAGCAGGAGCCACACTCTGGTCTCCCTCCCGGAGCCTGACCGGGGGCTGGAATCTGGGTGCCCTAGGGGCCAGCACACAACAGGGTCTGCACTGACCAGGGATCCATGGCCCCCAGGGAGAGTCAACTCTGCCTCCTCCCCGCTCCTGCCTGGCCTCACCTTTCCTCACTGTGGGGCTGCAGGACCCGGAACCAGGCCCCATTGGGATGGCTCGGTTCCAGCTTGTAATGATTTCACAGCCCGTGGAGCCCCTGGGGCTGGAGGGAGGACTGGCTGTGGACAAGGACTGGGCTGGGGAGGATGCAGGGCCTTGTGGAGAGGGAAAGATGGAGCAGGGGCCGAGTCCTGGGGCCACTGCTC
>NW_027406971.1:0-1566 GCF_003265705.2 Callorhinus ursinus | reverse complement strand
CCATGTCCATTGGATGTGAAATGGTGACAACTAGTACACTTAGTGGGCTGGCATCATCTGAAGATGAGCAAAGTGTGCAAGGTCCCAGAAGAGTTTTTACTATCTAATTCTGAGGTTGTGAGGACTTTAAAAATGCTGTGAAAACAATCAATTTGCGAATATGATTGAGCATCTGCAAAGTTTTAGAGAAAAGTGTTGTTTTATTCCCCACAGTCTCTCCTCTTCCTGCATCCATGGATCTGCGTGTTCAGGACAGCCCCGACTCCTCCACCATTCCCAGGGTAAAAGTACCACCCACTTCTGGGGAGGAGAGAACAGTGGGGAAGGAAGATACGGCCCAGGGCAAGAAACAGAAGATCAGGACCGTGTTCTCTCAGGCCCAACTCTATGTCCTCAGTGATCGATTTCAGAGACAGAAATACCTCAGTCTCCAGCAGCTGCAAGAACTTTCCAACATTCTGAACCTTAGCTATAAGCAGGTAGGGTGTGTTTTGTACTCCTTGCAGTGACAAATGAAAAGCTCCTTTGCAGATGAGCATCACTAACATCTGTGTTTGTGTACCCACTACAAATAATTTTGTATGCAAGTGGGTTCTTTGTAACATTTCATGACCATCTTTTTTTTTTTCTTTTTCCTAAGCTTTTTGTTTATTTGACAGAGAGAGGGCACAAGGAAGGGGGATCGGCGGGCAGCAGGGAGCGGATGCGGCAGGCTCCATCCCCGGACCCTGGGATCCTGACCTGAGCCCAAGGCAGATACTGAACAATGGAGCCAACCAGTCACCCCTCATCACCATCTTTAAATGTTCTCTTTAATTATGCCATAGTTTATTTAACCACTTCTCCCTGTTGCACAAGCTAAAATGCCAAAAAGTTTTCTGATTTCTCCTTGATCAGAGGAGTTCTATATATTTCCATCCTCCAGGTTAGGAGAGTCCTTAACCAACACTGCTTCTCATTAAAATAAAAAAATGGAACCTTTGTTTGTCTGTGTACAGTTGATTACTAATGAGGTTAATAATTTTTCATATTCTTGCCTAATAGATATTTTATGGTTTTCTATCACCGGTGTATACTTAGAGATAAGTCCTCCATTCCATAATTTTATAGTGTGTGGGTGTGTACACCTGTACATACATACATCTGATCCTTCTTAATCTCATTTTCTAATTTCTAGTTTATAAATCATCTGAAAATTGAAGTTTTGTGTGCTGTTATATAACTTGATAATATCTAAATAGTTCTAGTGGTATATTTTATAATTCGTGAGTTAAAATTACCACCATTATCCCATTAAATACAGAAGTGTGCTTAGGGGTGCCTGGGTGGCTCAGTTGGTTAAGCAACTGCCTTGGGCTCAGGTCATGATCCCAAAGTCCCGTGGTTGAGTCCCGCACTGGGATCCCTGCTCAGCGGGCAGTCTGCTTCTCCCTCTGACCCTACCCCCTCTTGTGTTCTCTCTCTCTCTCTCAAATAAATAAAATTAAAAAAAAAAAGGAGTGTGCTAATGGGGGGAGGATTTTTACTGCAAAGTAACCTTTTAACTGTGACTAGCAGCATGGCTCA
>NW_027406970.1:0-1566 GCF_003265705.2 Callorhinus ursinus | reverse complement strand
GCGCGGGAGCGCACCGCAGGGATCTGCTGGGTTTGGAGACTCCACACGGGGTCGGGTGCCAGAGATAGAAACGCTCGGTCACAGGCCAGGTGAGCACGCAGTGCAGACGGAGACCGGGGAGACGGAAGTGACTGCTTTTCTCTGGGGGCGCACTGAGGATCGGGCCCCCGAGTTCTCAGCTCCTCCGGGCGGAGATTGGGACGCCACCATTTTCACCCTGGTCCTCCAAAGCTGTACCGAGAGCTTGCAGGGAACAAAAGCTCCTGAGAGCAAACCTGAGCAGCTTCTGTAGCCCGGACTCACAAGGGCAGGGCAATTCCGCCTCCGGCAAAGACATTTGGGAACCACGGCAACAGGCCCCTCCCCCAGAAGATCAGCAGGAACAGCCAGCAAGCCAAGACCAAGTTTACCGATCAAGGAGAACGGGAGAACTCCAGTGCTAGGGGAATACTGCACATAGAATTCATGGCTTTTTTACCATAATTCATTAGTTTTTCAAAGTTAATTTAACTTTTTTTTTGAATTTTTCTTTTTCCCTTTTTCAACCAACATCTTATCAATCCCTTTAAAAAAAAAACATTTTTTATTTTTCATTTTTAGAGTCCTATTTTTATCCCTTCATAGTAGTTTCCCTTATTTTTCACATATATATATATATAAGTAGTTCTCTCTTTAAAATTTTGATATACAATTTCTTCTAACAGATCAAAATATACCCTAAATCACTAGTGTATGGCTTTGTTTTAGTCTCCTACCTGATCACATTCGCTCCCTCTTTTTTCTTTTTTTCTTTTTTTTAAATCTTCTTCCTTCTTTTTAAAAACAACTTCTTATCTTATCAATTGTTTTATAAAATCTTTTATAATTTCCATCTTTACACTCACCTTCCATCCCTTCATTGTATCAACCCTTATTTTGTACATATTTAAGTCTTTCTTCCTTTAAAATTTTAGCAGGCACTTTCTTCTAACAGACCAAAATACACCCAAAATCTAGTGTATGGCACTGATCTATGCACTAGCCTGATCATATTTGATCATATTCTGTTTTTTTGTTTACTTTTGTTCTGTTTTTGTTTGTTTTCATCTTTTTCTTTTTCCTTTTTTTTTTTCTCTTCTTCCTTTCCCTTTCCTGTCCCCTGGTTTCAGGTCTTTTCTGATTTGTATAGAGTATATTTGCTGGAGAGGTTGTTAACCTGTTAGCATTCTGTTCTCTCATTCTGTTCCCCTCTGGACAAAATGACAAGACGAAAAAAATCACCTCAGCAAAAAGAACAAGAGGTAGTACCGTCTGCCAGGGACCTACTCAATACTGACATTAATACGATGTCGGACCTAGAGTTCAGAATCATGACTTTAAAGATACTAGCTGGGCTTGAAAAAAGTGTGGAAGTTATTAGAGAAACCTTTTCCGGAGAAATAAAAGAACTAAAATCTAACCAAGTCGAAATCAAAAAGGCTATTAATAAGGTGCAATCAAAAATGGGGGCATTAACTCCTAGGATAAATGAGGCAGAAGAGGCATTCCTATACACCAACAACAAGACAGAAGAGAGACAAATCAAGG
>NW_027406969.1:0-1566 GCF_003265705.2 Callorhinus ursinus | reverse complement strand
TTCAAAACAACAAAAACCTCTGCTGCATGATTCTTCCACTAACAAAAGTCTACATAAATGGATTTATGTGACTCAGATTTAGTGAGTCTGAATCTCTGGGGCCAGGACTGGGGAATCTCATTGAACCCGGAGGTTCTGCTCATTATTCTGCTCATTGAAGTTTGAGGACAGACTTCTGCTCTACATTCCTCAGGCATTACATAATAATTAGAAATGTGGAGAAGTTTAGATAAGACTACCAATATTTCCGGGAATCAGAGTTTTCTTAGTTGATTTGGACTAAATGTTTTCTGAATTACCAGTTGCCCTACAGCATCTCAAAATGCATTAGAAATCTTTGTTCCTATACTGTCAAAGTGAAGTCCTAAACAAAAACTTCATCAGAGACACACATTTTAGTCACAGGGGCTTTTAAAAAATTCTCAAGTTATTTGCTTCAGTGTTTATTGTACTTTTAGAAAAACTATAATAATAATAAAATCACATTTAAAATTTAGAAAATGGAATAAAAGGGAAAAATCATATATTGTCCCACCACATAAACCATACCATTTCTTTTTTTTTTTTTTTTAATTTTATTTATTTATTTGTCAGAGAGAGAGAATGAGAGAGCACAAGCAGGGGGAGCAGCACAGGGAGAGGGAGAAGCAGGCTCCCCGCCGAGCAAGGAGCCCGATGCAGGACTCGATCCCAGGACCCTGGGATCATGACCCGAGCCAAAGGCAGACGCTTAACCGACTGAGCCACCCAGGCGCCCTAAACCATACCATTTCGCGTTTTAATATATTTCTTACTATAGGTTTGGGGTTTTCTTCCTCTTTAAATGGTTGTAGTCATGGTATAATACAATTTCTACAACATTATTCTAGATTCTTCTTGAACTTTATTTTTAATATCTGTAGAATTTATGTAGCTATCCCTCTATTACCTATTGAGGGAGCTTGTTTCCAATTTTTAATTATTTATAAATAATTCTTCAGTCAGTGCTTTTATGCATAAAACATTTTCTGCATTTAGAATTATTTCCTTAGGATTTTCAGAAGTAAAATTACTTGGTCAAAAGGAAGCAATTATTTTTTTGAAACATTTGTACCAATTAATGCAATTTCAATCTGGGCATAACAGAGGGTCCCTCAACTTTATTCTTGAACACTTGTAAAGAAAATCAGGGTGCCTGGGTGGCTCAGTTGGTTAAGCAACTGCCTTCAGCTCAGGTCATGATCCTGGAGTCCCGGGATCGAGTCCCACATCAGGCTCCCTGCTCAGCAGGGAGTCTGCTTCTCCCTGTGACCCTCCTCCCTCTCATGCTCTCTGTCTCTCATTCTCTCTCTCTCAAATGAATAAAATCTTAAAAAAAATAAATAAAATTGTTTGCACTATTAAAAAAAGAAAATCAGCCACCAAAATAATTAGTCATGAACATTGGTGGTGTATATATGTCTGTACGTATATACACGTATATAAATAATTCACTAATTATCATTTTTCAATGACAGCTCCATAAATCCATTTATGTAGATTTTGTTAGTGGAAGAATCATGCAGCAGAGGTTTTTGTTGTTTTGAA
>NW_027406968.1:0-1566 GCF_003265705.2 Callorhinus ursinus | reverse complement strand
TTCAAAACAACAAAAACCTCTGCTGCATGATTCTTCCACTAACAAAAGTCTACATAAATGGATTTATGTGACTCAGATTTAGTGAGTCTGAATCTCTGGGGCCAGGACTGGGGAATCTCATTGAACCCGGAGGTTCTGCTCATTATTCTGCTCATTGAAGTTTGAGGACAGACTTCTGCTCTACATTCCTCAGGCATTACATAATAATTAGAAATGTGGAGAAGTTTAGATAAGACTACCAATATTTCCGGGAATCAGAGTTTTCTTAGTTGATTTGGACTAAATGTTTTCTGAATTACCAGTTGCCCTACAGCATCTCAAAATGCATTAGAAATCTTTGTTCCTATACTGTCAAAGTGAAGTCCTAAACAAAAACTTCATCAGAGACACACATTTTAGTCACAGGGGCTTTTAAAAAATTCTCAAGTTATTTGCTTCAGTGTTTATTGTACTTTTAGAAAAACTATAATAATAATAAAATCACATTTAAAATTTAGAAAATGGAATAAAAGGGAAAAATCATATATTGTCCCACCACATAAACCATACCATTTCTTTTTTTTTTTTTTTTAATTTTATTTATTTATTTGTCAGAGAGAGAGAATGAGAGAGCACAAGCAGGGGGAGCAGCACAGGGAGAGGGAGAAGCAGGCTCCCCGCCGAGCAAGGAGCCCGATGCAGGACTCGATCCCAGGACCCTGGGATCATGACCCGAGCCAAAGGCAGACGCTTAACCGACTGAGCCACCCAGGCGCCCTAAACCATACCATTTCGCGTTTTAATATATTTCTTACTATAGGTTTGGGGTTTTCTTCCTCTTTAAATGGTTGTAGTCATGGTATAATACAATTTCTACAACATTATTCTAGATTCTTCTTGAACTTTATTTTTAATATCTGTAGAATTTATGTAGCTATCCCTCTATTACCTATTGAGGGAGCTTGTTTCCAATTTTTAATTATTTATAAATAATTCTTCAGTCAGTGCTTTTATGCATAAAACATTTTCTGCATTTAGAATTATTTCCTTAGGATTTTCAGAAGTAAAATTACTTGGTCAAAAGGAAGCAATTATTTTTTTGAAACATTTGTACCAATTAATGCAATTTCAATCTGGGCATAACAGAGGGTCCCTCAACTTTATTCTTGAACACTTGTAAAGAAAATCAGGGTGCCTGGGTGGCTCAGTTGGTTAAGCAACTGCCTTCAGCTCAGGTCATGATCCTGGAGTCCCGGGATCGAGTCCCACATCAGGCTCCCTGCTCAGCAGGGAGTCTGCTTCTCCCTGTGACCCTCCTCCCTCTCATGCTCTCTGTCTCTCATTCTCTCTCTCTCAAATGAATAAAATCTTAAAAAAAATAAATAAAATTGTTTGCACTATTAAAAAAAGAAAATCAGCCACCAAAATAATTAGTCATGAACATTGGTGGTGTATATATGTCTGTACGTATATACACGTATATAAATAATTCACTAATTATCATTTTTCAATGACAGCTCCATAAATCCATTTATGTAGATTTTGTTAGTGGAAGAATCATGCAGCAGAGGTTTTTGTTGTTTTGAA
>NW_027406967.1:0-1566 GCF_003265705.2 Callorhinus ursinus | reverse complement strand
TTCAAAACAACAAAAACCTCTGCTGCATGATTCTTCCACTAACAAAATCTACATAAATGGATTTATGGAGCTGTCATTGAAAAATGATAATTAGTGAATTATTTATATACGTGTATATACGTACAGACATATATACACCACCAATGTTCATGACTAATTATTTTGGTGGCTGATTTTCTTTTTTTAATAGTGCAAACAATTTTATTTATTTTTTTTAAGATTTTATTCATTTGAGAGAGAGAGAATGAGAGACAGAGAGCATGAGAGGGAGGAGGGTCACAGGGAGAAGCAGACTCCCTGCTGAGCAGGGAGCCTGATGTGGGACTCGATCCCGGGACTCCAGGATCATGACCTGAGCTGAAGGCAGTTGCTTAACCAACTGAGCCACCCAAGCACCCTGATTTTCTTTACAAGTGTTCAAGAATAAAGTTGAGGGACCCTCTGTTATGCCCAGATTGAAATTGCATTAATTGGTACAAATGTTTCAAAAAAATAATTGCTTCCTTTTGACCAAGTAATTTTACTTCTGAAAATCCTAAGGAAATAATTCTAAATGCAGAAAATGTTTTATGCATAAAAGCACTGACTGAAGAATTATTTATAAATAATTAAAAATTGGAAACAAGCTCCCTCAATAGGTAATAGAGGGATAGCTACATAAATTCTACAGATATTAAAAATAAAGTTCAAGAAGAATCTAGAATAATGTTGTAGAAATTGTATTATACCATGACTACAACCATTTAAAGAGGAAGAAAACCCCAAACCTATAGTAAGAAATATATTAAAACGCGAAATGGTATGGTTTAGGGCGCCTGGGTGGCTCAGTCGGTTAAGCGTCTGCCTTTGGCTCGGGTCATGATCCCAGGGTCCTGGGATCGAGTCCTGCATCGGGCTCCTTGCTCGGCGGGGAGCCTGCTTCTCCCTCTCCCTGTGCTGCTCCCCCTGCTTGTGCTCTCTCATTCTCTCTCTCTGACAAATAAATAAATAAAATTAAAAAAAAAAAAAAAAGAAATGGTATGGTTTATGTGGTGGGACAATATATGATTTTTCCCTTTTATTCCATTTTCTAAATTTTAAATGTGATTTTATTATTATTATAGTTTTTCTAAAAGTACAATAAACACTGAAGCAAATAACTTGAGAATTTTTTAAAAGCCCCTGTGACTAAAATGTGTGTCTCTGATGAAGTTTTTGTTTAGGACTTCACTTTGACAGTATAGGAACAAAGATTTCTAATGCATTTTGAGATGCTGTAGGGCAACTGGTAATTCAGAAAACATTTAGTCCAAATCAACTAAGAAAACTCTGATTCCCGGAAATATTGGTAGTCTTATCTAAACTTCTCCACATTTCTAATTATTATGTAATGCCTGAGGAATGTAGAGCAGAAGTCTGTCCTCAAACTTCAATGAGCAGAATAATGAGCAGAACCTCCGGGTTCAATGAGATTCCCCAGTCCTGGCCCCAGAGATTCAGACTCACTAAATCTGAGTCACATAAATCCATTTATGTAGACTTTTGTTAGTGGAAGAATCATGCAGCAGAGGTTTTTGTTGTTTTGAA
>NW_027406966.1:0-1566 GCF_003265705.2 Callorhinus ursinus | reverse complement strand
GCGCGGGAGCGCACCGCAGGGATCTGCTGGGTTTGGAGACTCCACACGGGGTCGGGTGCCAGAGATAGAAACGCTCGGTCACAGGCCAGGTGAGCACGCAGTGCAGACGGAGACCGGGGAGACGGAAGTGACTGCTTTTCTCTGGGGGCGCACTGAGGATCGGGCCCCCGAGTTCTCAGCTCCTCCGGGCGGAGATTGGGACGCCACCATTTTCACCCTGGTCCTCCAAAGCTGTACCGAGAGCTTGCAGGGAACAAAAGCTCCTGAGAGCAAACCTGAGCAGCTTCTGTAGCCCGGACTCACAAGGGCAGGGCAATTCCGCCTCCGGCAAAGACATTTGGGAACCACGGCAACAGGCCCCTCCCCCAGAAGATCAGCAGGAACAGCCAGCAAGCCAAGACCAAGTTTACCGATCAAGGAGAACGGGAGAACTCCAGTGCTAGGGGAATACTGCACATAGAATTCATGGCTTTTTTACCATAATTCATTAGTTTTTCAAAGTTAATTTAACTTTTTTTTTGAATTTTTCTTTTTCCCTTTTTCAACCAACATCTTATCAATCCCTTTAAAAAAAAAACATTTTTTATTTTTCATTTTTAGAGTCCTATTTTTATCCCTTCATAGTAGTTTCCCTTATTTTTCACATATATATATATATAAGTAGTTCTCTCTTTAAAATTTTGATATACAATTTCTTCTAACAGATCAAAATATACCCTAAATCACTAGTGTATGGCTTTGTTTTAGTCTCCTACCTGATCACATTCGCTCCCTCTTTTTTCTTTTTTTCTTTTTTTTAAATCTTCTTCCTTCTTTTTAAAAACAACTTCTTATCTTATCAATTGTTTTATAAAATCTTTTATAATTTCCATCTTTACACTCACCTTCCATCCCTTCATTGTATCAACCCTTATTTTGTACATATTTAAGTCTTTCTTCCTTTAAAATTTTAGCAGGCACTTTCTTCTAACAGACCAAAATACACCCAAAATCTAGTGTATGGCACTGATCTATGCACTAGCCTGATCATATTTGATCATATTCTGTTTTTTTGTTTACTTTTGTTCTGTTTTTGTTTGTTTTCATCTTTTTCTTTTTCCTTTTTTTTTTTCTCTTCTTCCTTTCCCTTTCCTGTCCCCTGGTTTCAGGTCTTTTCTGATTTGTATAGAGTATATTTGCTGGAGAGGTTGTTAACCTGTTAGCATTCTGTTCTCTCATTCTGTTCCCCTCTGGACAAAATGACAAGACGAAAAAAATCACCTCAGCAAAAAGAACAAGAGGTAGTACCGTCTGCCAGGGACCTACTCAATACTGACATTAATACGATGTCGGACCTAGAGTTCAGAATCATGACTTTAAAGATACTAGCTGGGCTTGAAAAAAGTGTGGAAGTTATTAGAGAAACCTTTTCCGGAGAAATAAAAGAACTAAAATCTAACCAAGTCGAAATCAAAAAGGCTATTAATAAGGTGCAATCAAAAATGGGGGCATTAACTCCTAGGATAAATGAGGCAGAAGAGGCATTCCTATACACCAACAACAAGACAGAAGAGAGACAAATCAAGG
>NW_027406965.1:0-1566 GCF_003265705.2 Callorhinus ursinus | reverse complement strand
TTCAAAACAACAAAAACCTCTGCTGCATGATTCTTCCACTAACAAAATCTACATAAATGGATTTATGGAGCTGTCATTGAAAAATGATAATTAGTGAATTATTTATATACGTGTATATACGTACAGACATATATACACCACCAATGTTCATGACTAATTATTTTGGTGGCTGATTTTCTTTTTTTAATAGTGCAAACAATTTTATTTATTTTTTTTAAGATTTTATTCATTTGAGAGAGAGAGAATGAGAGACAGAGAGCATGAGAGGGAGGAGGGTCACAGGGAGAAGCAGACTCCCTGCTGAGCAGGGAGCCTGATGTGGGACTCGATCCCGGGACTCCAGGATCATGACCTGAGCTGAAGGCAGTTGCTTAACCAACTGAGCCACCCAAGCACCCTGATTTTCTTTACAAGTGTTCAAGAATAAAGTTGAGGGACCCTCTGTTATGCCCAGATTGAAATTGCATTAATTGGTACAAATGTTTCAAAAAAATAATTGCTTCCTTTTGACCAAGTAATTTTACTTCTGAAAATCCTAAGGAAATAATTCTAAATGCAGAAAATGTTTTATGCATAAAAGCACTGACTGAAGAATTATTTATAAATAATTAAAAATTGGAAACAAGCTCCCTCAATAGGTAATAGAGGGATAGCTACATAAATTCTACAGATATTAAAAATAAAGTTCAAGAAGAATCTAGAATAATGTTGTAGAAATTGTATTATACCATGACTACAACCATTTAAAGAGGAAGAAAACCCCAAACCTATAGTAAGAAATATATTAAAACGCGAAATGGTATGGTTTAGGGCGCCTGGGTGGCTCAGTCGGTTAAGCGTCTGCCTTTGGCTCGGGTCATGATCCCAGGGTCCTGGGATCGAGTCCTGCATCGGGCTCCTTGCTCGGCGGGGAGCCTGCTTCTCCCTCTCCCTGTGCTGCTCCCCCTGCTTGTGCTCTCTCATTCTCTCTCTCTGACAAATAAATAAATAAAATTAAAAAAAAAAAAAAAAGAAATGGTATGGTTTATGTGGTGGGACAATATATGATTTTTCCCTTTTATTCCATTTTCTAAATTTTAAATGTGATTTTATTATTATTATAGTTTTTCTAAAAGTACAATAAACACTGAAGCAAATAACTTGAGAATTTTTTAAAAGCCCCTGTGACTAAAATGTGTGTCTCTGATGAAGTTTTTGTTTAGGACTTCACTTTGACAGTATAGGAACAAAGATTTCTAATGCATTTTGAGATGCTGTAGGGCAACTGGTAATTCAGAAAACATTTAGTCCAAATCAACTAAGAAAACTCTGATTCCCGGAAATATTGGTAGTCTTATCTAAACTTCTCCACATTTCTAATTATTATGTAATGCCTGAGGAATGTAGAGCAGAAGTCTGTCCTCAAACTTCAATGAGCAGAATAATGAGCAGAACCTCCGGGTTCAATGAGATTCCCCAGTCCTGGCCCCAGAGATTCAGACTCACTAAATCTGAGTCACATAAATCCATTTATGTAGACTTTTGTTAGTGGAAGAATCATGCAGCAGAGGTTTTTGTTGTTTTGAA
>NW_027406964.1:675-1566 GCF_003265705.2 Callorhinus ursinus | reverse complement strand
AGCAACCTTTTCGACCTTAGCCGCAGCAACTTCTTCGTAGAAACATCACCAAAGGCACGGGAAGCCCGGGCAAAAATGAACTATTGGGATTTCATCAAGATAAAAAGCTTTTGCACAGCAAAAGAAACAGTCCACAAAACCAAAAGACAACCGACAGAATGGGAGAAAATATTTGCAAATGACATATCAGATAAAGGGCTAGTATCCAAAATCTATAAAGAACTTATCAAACTCAACACCCAAAGAACAAATAATCCAATCAAGAAATGGGCAGAAGACATGAACAGACATTTCTCCAAAGAAGACATCCAAATGGCCAACAGGCACATGAAAAAGTGCTCAACATCGCTCGGCATCAGGGAAATCCAAATCAAAACCTCAATGAGATACCACCTCACACCCGTCAGAATGGCTAAAATTAACAAGTCAGGGAACAACAGATGTTGGCGGGGATGTGGAGAAAGGGGAACCCTTCTACACTGTTGGTGGGAATGCAAGCTGGTGCAACCCCTCTGGAAAACAGTATGGAGGTTCCTCAAACAGTTGAAATTAGAGCTACCGTTCGATCCAGCAATTGCACTACTGGGTATTTACCCCAAAGATACAAATGTAGGGACCCGAAGGGGTACGTGTACCCCAATGTTTATAGCAGCAATGTCCACAATAGCCAAACTGTGGAAAGAGCCAAGATGCCCATCGACAGATGAATGGATAAAGAAGAAGTGGTATATATACACAATGGAATATTATGCAGCCATCAAAAGGAATGAGATCTTGCCATTTGCAACGACGTGGATGGAACTGGAGGGGGTTATGCTGAGTGAAATAAGTCAATCAGAGAAAGATGTATCACATGACCTCACTGATATGAGGAATTCTTAATCTCAGGAA
>NW_027406964.1:0-575 GCF_003265705.2 Callorhinus ursinus | reverse complement strand
AAAAGAAGAAGATAACAGGAGAGGAAGAAAAGGGGAGTATGTCAGAGGGGGAGACGAACCATGAGAGATGATGGACTCTGAAAAACAAACTGAGGGTTCTAGAGGGGAGGGGGGGAGTGGGATGGGTTATCCTGGTGATGGGTATTGAGGAGGGCACGTTCTGCATGGAGCACTGGGTGTTATGAACAAACAATGAATCATGGAACACTGCACCAAAAACTAATGATGTAATATATGGTGATTAATATAACAATAAAAAAATTAAAAGAAAATGAAGCAGAAATAAGAGTTCATCGCAGGCTTTGAACTTGCAAGTCCTGAAACTCAAGGCTATAGAAACGATGAGTTCTGCATTCCTCACAGACTGGGATTTTTATGGGAAAAACATTGTCGTTATTTAGGTTTTTCAGCTGTTTGCCTAGTGGTCATCTTTCTTACCTGGATCAGGGTAGGGAATCAGGAAAATGACAAGTCCACCTATGGCATAGGTAGACGTGGTGTTTGGGGATTGGCTGGTGTCCTCTGACCTGTGAGAAGAGCTGTAAATTCCTGTAAGGTAAGGCTGTTTCCTTTAT
>NW_027406963.1:0-1566 GCF_003265705.2 Callorhinus ursinus | reverse complement strand
TTGGAACTCCGGAGAGCGTCCAGAACTCGAGAACTCTGAATGACCAGGCCAGCCAACGCACAAATTTGGCGCCCTCTGGCGGCCAACCGTGAGCCTGACACTCAACCTGACCCACGGGCTCAACTCAGAACCAGGGAAGCGCCTGTCATGCCCCTAAGCCGTAAGCCTAACCAGAGGTTGGCTCCTGAGCGCTCTGTCCCCAGAGCCTGGCTCCAAAGCCCTAGGCATTTGGGACACTTAACCAGTGCCAGAGGACTCAGCCTACCACTAAAAAGGAAAACCTGCCTTTGGGAAATCCGGTAAGCATTCCGAGCAGGAGAACTGTGCCCAACCATCCCAAACGGACCCCAAGTTGATAATGCCCAGGCTGCAATCCCTTAGCCTGACATTCCGCCCTGACCCATGGCTTCAACTCTGACCCCAGGAGTCTCATGACAGCGCCGGCACACCAACCTTCTCATGCCCCTAAGCCCTAAGGCTAACCCTAGGTTGGCTGCTGCGTGCTCTGTCCTTAGGGCCTGGCTCCAAAGCCCTAGGGCTTTGGGACACCTGCCCAGGACCAAAAGATTCTGCCTTTCACTAAAACCGAAAACGTGCCATTGGGAACTCCAGTAAGCATTCTGAACTGGAGATCTGTGCTGGTCCATCCCAACGAAACCCAAGTTGAACGTGCCCACGCCACAATCCCTGAGCCTAACACTCCCCCCGACCGACAGCCTCAACCCAGATCCCGGAAAGTTCATCGCAGCGCCGACACGGCACATCAGGCCTCTCATGCCCCTCAGCCCTAAGGCTCACCCTAGGTTGGCTTCTGATCGGTCTGTCTCCAGGGCCTGGCTCCAAAGCACAAAAGATACGAGCAGTATCAAGGGACTCAGGCTGCCAGCTGGAACGAAATCGCACCACTGGCATCTCTGGAAAGCATTCAGAGCAGAACTCTGAATGCCCATCACAGCAAAACTACACTTTCTTCACCCCCTGGTGGCAAACCCTGAGCCTGACACTCAACATGACACACACCCTCAAGACAAACCCCCGGTAAGCAGGCCACAGTGTTCACATCAGGGCTTCTGTGCCTCCGAGGCCCTAAAACTATCCCTCCCTGGCTTCTGAGGGCTCTGGCCCCAGAGGCCTGGCTCTAAAGCCACAGGGATAGGGGGCTTCTTAGCAATACCAGAGGATTCACCCCATCTCCCAGAAGGAAACTGCCCCATTGAGAACCTGCGGCAAAATTTTCCCAGTAGAACTCTGCGTGCGCATCCCAGCGAAATGCCAATTTTAACGGCCCCCTGGCTGCAAACCCTGACCTGACTCTCACCCTCACCCATGCCCAAACTCAGATCCACTGCTCCCCAAAGCTTGCCCCAGCGTGGGCAGATCATGGCTGAAATGAACCTCGGCCGGCGGGGAGCCTGCTTCTCTCTCTGCCTCTGCCTCTCTCCCTCTCTCTCTGACACTCGTGAATAAATATATAACATAATATAAAAAAAAAAGAGGGGGGCGGAGCAAGATGGCGGAGGAGTAGGAGACCTAGATTTCGTCTGGTCTCAGGAATTCAGCTGAATA
>NW_027406962.1:0-1567 GCF_003265705.2 Callorhinus ursinus | reverse complement strand
GGTTCGCTCTGAGAATGAGGTCTGCGTGGAACGCCTCTTTCAAGTCACGGCTTGTTTCGGGCTTACGGAAGGCTTCTCAAGGGTGTGTATGGACCCTAGGGATAAAGCGAATACACTTCACTCTCCGGGGTGAAAAAAAGCAAGAACCCAGAAGCATCGGCGAGAAACCGTCTCTCAACGATCACCTTCTTTCTTGACGGAACAGAAACATGTTCAACTCTGTGTGTGTGTGTGCGTGTGTGTGTGTGTGTGTGTGTGTGTGTGTCTGCGTGAATAGAAAAAGTGCCGTGTAATCACCTGGGAAAAGCAAGTCCGCATATACGGCAACTCTCCACTAATATGTTCAGGTATCCTGGAGACAGAATCATTTCCAAAAGTGGGTGTGAAAGCATCATGAAAGTGCCGTAAGCTTTACTACCGTTCCCTGGACCTGATTCCGAGAAACGTCTCCCTAACGATAGAAAATTGCTGAGCTATCTGAAGGCTGCGTGTCATCGCACAGGGACCGTTCCCTGGACCTAACTCCGAGAAACGCGTCGGGGGAACAAGGCAGCATTCACCTGACGCATTCTTTGGTGAGCCCAGAAGCGTTTGCATATGTAGGCGTGGAAGCGTCAGGAGAGCGCCTTAGACCTCCCTCTAAGAGGCAACCTCGCCCTTGCGAAACCGTCTTGCATCAGACATCCTTTGCCCTGGAGACGGGAGCCTTTTGAATAGTCGTGTTGGAAGCACAATGACCGTGCCGTGCCCTGTACTCATCTCTGAGAAACAAGTCCGTGCGCAATGGCTCTTTCAGGCTAGCATATGGACGGGGTCCTGAAGTCAGTAGAGGTTGCAAGTGTACGTGTGCAGGCATAAGGAGAGTGCCCTATCCTTAACTTCGAGAAAAGAGCATGACGGAGGGAGACCGTCTTTCAAGCGAAGCCCTCTCCTGAGATATACCGAAGCAGTTGCAAAAGGGGGTGTGGAAGCACAACGCAAGCGTTGTATACGAAACTCGGAAAACAAGGTGGTGTAGAATGCAGCTTCCCCCGCGTCTTGGTTCATGTTTAGGGAAGGGACACCCACTGCGCGTGTGGAAGCCTGGGGAATGTACCATGGGCTGAAGTGTGAAAAGCAAGCCTGTGTAGAACGCAATGTTCAGCGCACATCTTGTTTCTGAAGAGAGAAGCCGTTTCCAATGTGTGTGTGGAAGCCTAAGGACAAGTGCCCGATATACTTACCGCCACGAATAACTGCTGTAGAAAAGCCGTCCGTCAACTCACAGCTTACCTGAGGAAGTTTTTCTAAAGGGCGTGTGGAGGTCCAAGGAAAAGTGTGACAGGCTACGGTCTCAGAAGGAGGTCTGCGTGGAACCCCTGTTTCAACTCACGGCTTGTTTCTGGTTTACGGGAGGCTTCTCAAGGGTGTGTACGAAAGACTAGGGATAAAGCGCATACACTTCACTCTCCGGGGGGGAAAAAAGAAGTACCCAAATGAATCGGGGAGAAACCGTCTCTCAACGAACACCTTCTTTCCTGACGGGACAAAAACATGTTCAACTCTGTGTGTGTGTGTGTGTGTGTGT
>NW_027406961.1:605-1567 GCF_003265705.2 Callorhinus ursinus | reverse complement strand
TCTTTGAAAGAATTAACAAGATTGATAAACCCCTGGCCAGACTTATCAAAAAGAAAAGAGAAATGACCCAAATCAACAAAATCATGAATGAAAGAGGAGAGATCACAACCAACACCAAAGAAATACAAACAATTATAAGAACATATTATGAGCAACTCTATGCCAGCAAATTAGATAACCTGGAAGAAATGGGTGCATTCCTAGAGATGTATCAACTACCAAAACTGAACCAGGAAGAAATAGAAAACCTGAACAGACCTATAACCACTAAGGAAATTGAAGCAGTCATCAAAAATCTCCCAAGAAACAAAAGCCCAGGGCCAGATGGCTTCCCAGGGGAATTCTATCAGACATTTAAAGAAGAATTAATACCTGTGCTCCTGAAAATGTTTGAAAAAATAGAAATGGAAGGAAAACTTCCAAACTCATTTTATGAGGCCAGCATTACCTTGATCCCAAAACCAGACAAAGACCCCATCAAAAAGGAGAATTACAGACCAATATCCTTGATGAACATGGATGAAGAAATTCTCACCAAAATACTACCCAAGAGGAACCAACATTACATTAAAAGGATTATCCACCATGACCAAGTGGGATTGATCCCTGGGCTGCAAGGCTGGTTCAACATCCGCAAATCAATCAACGTGATACAATACATTAACAAAAGAAAGAACAAGAATCATAGGATCCTCTCAATAGATGCAGAAAAAGCATTTGACAAAGTACAGCATCCTTTCTTGATCAAAACTCTTCAGAGTATAGGGATAGAGGGTACATACCTCAATAGCATAAAAGCCATCTATGAAAAACCTACAGTGAATATCATTCTCAATGGGGAAAAGCTGAGAGCCTTTCCCCTAAGGTCAGGAACGTGGCAGGGATGTCCACTCTCACCACTGCTATTCAACATAATATTAGAAGTCCTAGCCACAGCAATCAGACAACAAAAAGAAATCAAA
>NW_027406961.1:0-505 GCF_003265705.2 Callorhinus ursinus | reverse complement strand
GGAAAACCCAAAAGACTCCACCCCAAAACTGCTAGAACTCATACAGGAATTCAGTGAAGTAGCAGGCTATAAAATCAAAGAACAGAAATCAGTGGCATTCCTATACACCAACAACAAGACAGAAGAGAGACAAATCAAGGAGTCTATCCCATTTACAATTGCGCCGAAAACCGTAAGATACCTAGGAATAAATTTAACCAAAGAGGCAAAGGATCTGTACTCAGAAAACTATAAAATACTCAGGAAAGAAATTGAAGAAGACACAAAGAAATGGAAAAACGTTCCATGCTCATGGATTGGAAGAACCAACATTGTGAAGATGTCAATGTTACCTAGAGCAATCTACACATTCAATGCAATCCCCATCAAAATACCATCCACCTTTTTCAAAGAAATGGAACAAATCATCCTAAAATTTGTATGGAACCAGAAGAGACCCTGAATAGCCAGAGGAATATTGAAAAAGAAAAGCAAAGCTGGCGGCATCACAATTCCGAACTTCCAG
>NW_027406960.1:0-1567 GCF_003265705.2 Callorhinus ursinus | reverse complement strand
GCATCACAATTCCGGACTTCCAGCTCTATTACAAAGCTGTCATCATTAAGACAGTTTGGTACTGGCACAAAAAGAGACACATAGATCAGTGGAACAGAATCGAGAGCCCAGAAATGGACCCTCAACTCTATGGTCAACTTATTTTTGACAAAGCAGGAAAGAATGTCCAATGGCAAAAAGACAGTCTCTTCAACAAATGGTGTTGGGAAAATTGGACAGCCACATGCAGAAGAATGAAACTGGACCATTTCCTTACACCACACACAAAAATAGACTCCAAATGGTTGAAAGACCTAAACGTGAGACAGGAGTCCATCAAAATCCTAAAGGAGAACACAGGCAGCAACGTTTTCGACCTCAGCCACAGCAACTTCTTCCTAGAAGTCAAGGGAAGCAAGGGTAAAAATGAACTATTGGGATTTCATCAAGATAAAAAGCTTTTGCACAGCAAAAGAAACAGTCCACAAAACCAAAAGACAACCGACAGAATGGGAGAAAATATTTGCAAACGACATATCAGATAAAGGGCTAGTATCCTAAATCTATAAAGAACTTATCAAACTCAACACCCAAAGAACAAATAATCCAATCAAGAAATGGGCAGAAGGCATGAACAGACATTTCTCCAAAGAAGACATCCAAATGGCCAACAAGCACATGAAAAAGTGCTCAACATCGCTGGGCATCAGGGACATCCAAATCAAAACCTCAATGAGATACCACCTCACACCCGTCAGAATGGCTAAAATTAAGAAGTCAGGGAACAACAGATGTTGGCGGGGATGTGGAGAAAGGGGAACCCTTCTACACTGTTGGTGGGAATGCAAGCTGGTGCAACCACTCTGGAAAACAGAATGGAGGTTCCTCAAACAGTTGAAATTAGAGCTACCGTTCGATCCAGCAATTGCACTACTGGGTATTTACCCCAAAGATGCAAATGTAGGGACCCGAAGGGGTACGTGTACCCCAATGTTTATAGCAGCAATGTCCACAATAGCCAATCTGTGGAAAGAGCCAAGATGCCCATCGACAGATGAACGGATAAAGAAGATGTGGTATATATACACAATGGAATATTATGCAGCCATCAAAAGGAATGAGATCTTGCCATTTGCAACCACGTGGATGGAACTGGAGGGTGTTATGCTGAGTGAAATAAGTCAATCAGAGAAAGACATGTATCACATGAGCTCACTGATATGAGGATTCTTAATCTCAGGAAACAAACTGATTGTTACTGGAGTGGTTGGGGGTGGGAGGGATGGGGTGGCTGGGTGATAGACATTGGGGAGGGTATGTGCTACGGTGAGCGCTGTGAATTGTGCAAGACTGTTGAATCACAGATCTGTACTTCTGAAACAAATAACGCAACATATTTTAAGAAAAAAGAAAAAGAAGAAGATAACAGGAGAGGAAGAAAAGGGGAGTATGTCAGAGGGGGAGACAAACCATGAGAGATGATGGACTCTGAAAAACAAATTGAGGGTTCTAGAGGGGAGGGGGAGAGGGGGATGGGTTATCCTGGTGATGGGTATTGAGGAGGGCACGTTCTGCATGGAGCACTGGG
>NW_027406959.1:0-1567 GCF_003265705.2 Callorhinus ursinus | reverse complement strand
CGTACTAATGTCCATATTGAGTAGGTCCCTGGCAGATGGTACTACGTGTTGTTCTTTTTGCTGAGGTGATTTTTTTCATCTTGTCATTTTGTCCAGAGAATAGATGAATGAGAGAACAAAATACTAACAGGTTAACAACATCCCCAGCAAATATACTCTAAACAAATCAGAAAAGACCTGAAACCAGGGGAAAAGAAAAGGAAAGAAAGAGAAAAAAAAAAAAGATAAAGATAAAGATAAAAACAAACAAAAACAGAACAAAACAAAACAAAAAAACAGAATGTGATCAAACATGATCAGGCCAGTGCATAGGTCAGTGCCACACACTAGATTTTGGGTGTGTTTTGGTCTGTTAGAAGAAAGTGCCCCCTAAAATTTTAAAGAAAGAAAGATTTATATATGTACAAAATAACAGTTAATACAATGAAGGGATGGAAGATGACCGTAAAGATGAAAATTATAAAAGATTTTATAAAAGGAATTTATAAGATAAGAAGTAGTTTTAAAAAAGAAAGAAGATTAAAAAAAAAAAGAAAAAAAGGGAGAGAATGTGATCAGGCAGGACACTAGAACAAAGACATACACTAGTGATTTAGGGTATATTTTGACCTGTTAGAAGAAACTGTATCTCAAAATTTTAAAGAGAGAACAACTTATATATATATGCCAAAAATAAGGGTACCTACTATAAAGGGATAGAATATGACCCTAAAAATGAAAAATAAAAATTTTTTTTTCAATAAGGGATTGATAAGATGTTGGTTGAAAAAGGGAAAAAGGAAAAATAAAAAAACAGTTAAAAATATTAACTTTGAAAAACTAATGAATCATGACAAAAAAAGCCATGAATTCTATGTGCAGTATTCCCCTAGCGCTGGAGTTCTCCCGTTCTCTTTGATCGGTAAACTTGGTCTTGTCTGGCTGTTCGTGCTGATCTTCTGGGGGAGGGGACTGTTGCCGTGGTTCCCAAATGTCTTTGCCGAGGTGGAATTGCCCCGCCCTTGCCGGTCTGGGCTAAGCAAGCTGCTCAGGTTTGCTCTCGGAGCTTTTGTTCCCTGCAAGCTCTCAGTACAGCTCTGGAGGACGAGAGTGAATATGGTGGCCTCCCAATCTCCGACTGGAGGAGCCGAGAACTTGGGGCCCTGCTCCTCAGTGCGCCCCTAGAGAAAAGCAGTCACTCCCATGTCCCCGGTCTCCGGCCGCACTCCGTGCTCACCCGGCCTGTGACCGAGCGTTTCTATCTCTGGCACCCGACCCCGTGTGGAGTCTCCAAGCCCAGGAGATCCCTGTGGTGCGCTCCCGCACCGCTCCTCCTGGGGGAGGAAGGGGAGTCTCCCCGGATCTGCCGCTTGTTGGGTCCCTGCTGGAGGAGCAGTGGCCCGACTGGGCCGCGGATCACAGTTTATGGCAACCCCAAGCTGAGAGCCCGCGCCTCGGCTCCGTCTCTGCAGCCGGCTTCCCCGCTCCGATACCTGGGAGCTCTGCTGCACTCAGGCACCCCCGGTCATTATGTGACCCCGAGGGTCCTGAGACCACACTGTCCCACAAGGGTTCCACCCCCCGCTTA
>NW_027406958.1:0-1567 GCF_003265705.2 Callorhinus ursinus | reverse complement strand
CAACAACAAGACAGAAGAGAAATCAAGGAGTCGATCCCATTTACAATTGCACCCAAAACTATAAGATACCTAGGAATAAATTTAACCAAAGAGGCAAAGGATCCGTACTCAGAAAACTATAAAATACTCATGAAAGAAATTGAAGAAAACACAAAGAAATGGAAAAACATTCCATGCTCATGGATTGGAAGAACAAACATTGTGAAGATGTCAATGCTACCTAGAGCAATCTACACATTCAATGCAATCCCCATCTAAATACCATCCACTTTTTTCAAAGAAATGGAACAAATAATCCTAAAATTTGTATGGAACCAGAAGAGAACCCGAATAGCCAGAGAAATCTTGAAAAAGAAAAGCAAAGCTGGCGGCATCACAATTCCAGACTTCCAGCTCTATTACAAAGCTGTCATCATCAAGACAGTATGGTACTGGCACAAAAACAGACACATAGATCAATGGAACAGAATCGAGAGCCCAGAAATGGACCCTCAACTCTATGGTCAACTCATCTTTGACAAAGCAGGAAAGAATGTCCAATGGAAAAAAGACAGTCTCTTCAACAAATGGTGTTGGGAAAATTGGACAGCCACATGCAGAAGAATGAAACTGGACCATTTCCTTACACCACACACAAAAATAGACTCCAAATGGTTGAAAGACCTAAACGTGAGACAGGAGTCCATCCAAATCCTAAAGGAGAACACAGGTAGCAACCTTTTCGACCTTAGCCGCAGCAACTTCTTCCTAGAAACATCGCCAAAGGCACGGGAAGCCCGGGCAAAAATGAACTATTGGGATTTCATCAAGATAAAAAGCTTTTGCACAGCAAAAGAAACAGTCCACAAAACCAAAAGACAACCGACAGAATGGGAGAAAATATTTACAAATGACATAGCAGATAAAGGGCTAGTATCCAAAATGTATAAAGAACTTATCAAACTCAACACCCAAAGAACAAATAATCCAATCATGAAATGCGCAGAAGACATGAACAGACATTTTTCCAAAGAAGACATCCAAATGGCCAACAGACACATGAAAAAATGCTCAACATCGCTCGGCATCAGGGAAATCCAAATCAAAACCTCAATGAGATACCACCTCACACCAGTCAGAATGGCTAAAATTAACAAGTCAGGAAACGACAGATGTTGGCGGGGATGTGGAGAAAGGGGAACCCTCCTACACTGTTGGTGGGAATGCAAGCTGGTGCAACCCCTCTGGAAAACAGTATGGAGGTTCCTCAAACAGTTGAAAATAGAGCTACCATACGATCCAGGAATTGGACTACTGGGTATTTACCACAAAGATACAAATGTAGGGATCCGAAGGGGTACGTGCACCCCAATGTTTATAGCAGCAATGTCCACATTAGCCAAACTGTGGAAAGAGCCAAGATGTCCATCGACAGATGAATGGATAAAGAAGAAGTGGTATATATACACAATGGAATACTATGCAGCCATCAAAAGGAATGAGATCTTGCCATTTGCAACGACGTGGATGGAACTGGAGGGTGTTATGCTGAGTGAAATAAGTCAATCAGAGAAAGACATGTATCATA
>NW_027406957.1:907-1568 GCF_003265705.2 Callorhinus ursinus | reverse complement strand
TCCTGTCATTTTGTCCAGAGGAGCATAGATGAATGAGAGAACAGAATGCTAACAGGTTAACAACGTCCCCAGCAAATATACTCTATACAATCAGAAAAGATCTGGAAGCCAGGGACAAGAAAGGGAAAGAAAGAAAAAAGAAAGAGAAAAAAAAAAAGGAAAAAGAAAAAGGTAAAAACAAACCAAAACAGAACAAAATAAAAAAAACAGAATATGATCAAATATGATCAGGTTAGTGCGTAGATCAGTGCCACACACTAGATCTTGGGCGTATTTTGGTGTAGTAGAAGAAAGTGCCTGCTAAAATTTTAAAGGAACAAAGACATATATATACAAAATAAGGGTTGATATAATGAAGGGATGGAAGATGATTGTAAAGATGAACATTATAAAAGATTTTATTAAAGGAATTGATAAGAAGTTGCTTGAAAAAAGAAAGAAGAAGATTTAAAAAAAAAAGAAAAAAGAAAAGAAAAAAAAAGGGAGAGAATGTGATCAGTCAGGAGACTAGAACAAAGTCATACACCAGTGATTTAGGGTATATTTTGATCTGTTAGCAGAAAGTGTATCTCAAAATTTTAAAGAGAGAACAACTTATATATATATGCCAAAAATAAGGGTAACTAGTATGAAGGGATAAAATATGACTCTAAAAATGAAA
>NW_027406957.1:0-807 GCF_003265705.2 Callorhinus ursinus | reverse complement strand
AAATGTCTTTGCCGGAGGTGGAATGATTGCCCCGCCCTTGTTGGTCCGGGCTAAGCAAGCTGCTCGGATTCGCTCTCAGGAGCTTTTGTTCCCTGCAAGCTCTCAGTACAGCTTTGGAGGACCACGTTGAAAATGGTGGCCTCCCAATCTCCGCCCGGAGGAGCTGAGAACTCGGGGCCCCACTCCTCAGTGCGCCCCCAGAGAAAAGCAGTCATTCCTGTCTCCCTGGTCTCTGGCCGCACTCTGTGCTCACCCAGCCTGTGACCAAGAGTTTCTATCTCTGGCACCCGACCCCGTGTGGAGTCTCCAAACCCAGCAGATCCCTGTGGTGCGCTCCCACGCTGCTCCTCCCCGGGGAGGAAGGGGAGTCTCCCCAGATTTGCCGCTTGTTGGGTCCCTGCTGGAGGAGAAGTGGCCCGACTGTCACCGATCACAGTTTATGGCAACGCCGAGCTGAGAGCCCACGCCTCGGCTCCGTCTCTGTAGCCGGCTTCCCCGCTCCGATACCTGGGAGCTCTGCTGCACTCAGGCACCCCCGGTCTTTCTTTGACCCTGAGGGTCCTGAGACCACACTGTCCCACGAGGGTTCCATCCCCCGCTTAGCCACTGGAGCAACGTCCCTCTGCGGAGCCGACTTCTAAAAGTTCCGATTTTGTGCTCGTGGCTCTATCACTTGTCAGAAGCAGCGGAGGCCCCCTCCCCCGCCGTCTATCCTCCCGAATATCGCCTTGGATTCACTTCTCCGCACGTCATACCTTCCAGTAAGTGGTCGCTTCTCTGTTCAGAGAGTTGTTGCTACTCCCTCTT
>NW_027406956.1:574-1568 GCF_003265705.2 Callorhinus ursinus | reverse complement strand
GAACAAGCATTTGTAGCCGTGAAAAGGTAAAAGTTCCCTTATACACATGACTCCAAAGAGCAGTGGGCAAGAAACAAGAAATGGGAAACGAGAATTGTCAAAACTGGGAAAAAACTGAAGAAAATTTCTCGGGAAAGAGGCTGATCCACAAGATTCATAAGGGCAACATTGGTGCAAATTTATAGTGGACTTTGAATACTGAAAAGAAAGCAGCCAAGAGAACAGAAAATGAACAGAAGATAGTGAGACAGGATCAGGGAGAAAGTCCTGGATGCCTGTGGGAGACGGAAACAAAGGAGTCAACAATAAGACCTATCCTCATAGAACTAATAGATAGTATTTTATTTATTTTATTGTTTTTTAAAGATATTTTTTAAGATTTTATTGATTTATTTGACAGAGAGAGAATGAGAGAGAGAGAGCATGAGAGGGAGGAGGGTCAGAGGGAGAAGCAGACTCCCTACTGAGCAGGGAGCCCGATGCGGGACTCGAACCCGGGACTCCAGGATCATGACCTGAGCTGAAGGCAGTTGCTTAACCAACTGAGCCACCCAGGCACCCCAGAACTAATAGATTTTAAAGAAAAAGAAGAAATCTCCTCTGAAGCTACAGACTTGCCCCCCGGCAACCACCAAAAAAACCCAATTTATATCCAATGGAAAGAAAATCAGTTTACATTCTATATCCCAATCAAACATACAAAACAAGGCAATATATATATTTTTCTTTTAAAATTTTGTATTTAAATTCCATTTAATTACCATATACTGTATTATTAGTTTCAGAGGTAGAATTCAGTGATTCAGGGCACCTGGGTGGCTCAGTCAGTCGGCCTTGGGCTCAGGTCATCCTGGGATCAAGGCTCATATCCGGCTCCCTGCTCCGCAAAGAGTCTGCTTCTCCCTCTCCCTCTCCCCCCTCACCTGCTTGTGTTCTCACTCTCTCATGCTCTCTTTCTCAAATAAAGAAATAATTTACAAAAGAATTCCGTGAT
>NW_027406956.1:0-474 GCF_003265705.2 Callorhinus ursinus | reverse complement strand
CTCTTGTTTTCCTCTTTTATTTTTCCTTGTCTTTCCCTATATTCCTCTGTTTTGTTTCTTAAATTCCATCTATGAGTGAAATCATATGGTATTTTGTCTTTTTCCGGCTGACTTATTTCACTTAGTAGAATACCCTCTAGTTCCAACCATGTCGTCGCAAATGGCAAAACTTCATTTTTTGGTGGCTGACTAATATTCCATTGTACGTATATACGCCAGATATTGTTTATCCATTCACCTGTCGATGGACATCGCAACTCTATCCATAGTTTGTTGTGGACATTGTTCCTATGAACATTGGGGTGCAGGTGCCCCTTCAAAACACCATGTTTGTATCCTTTGGATAAATACCTTTTTTTTTAAATAAATAAATTGCAGCTTAATAGGTAGCTCTATTTTTAACTTTTTAATTTTTTAAAATATTTTATTTATTTACTTGCCAGGCAGAGAGCACGGGTGCACAAGCAGGGGGGA